>NW_025052336.1:0-10865 GCF_019279795.1 Protopterus annectens | reverse complement strand
TGTTTTTTATTTAAGGGCCCCCATTTTAAAGGGAAACCCCCCGAAAATTTTGCCCGGGCCATTTATGAAAGGCGTCAGTGGTGGCACTGCAAAATACACATGGACACCTGCATGTGTTGTGCCATGTACATCCACACAGCACTGCGGGTTTTGGGGCAACCTCCCCCTCACCTGTGTTGCACATGTGATACACATGGGACAATGTGTAACCATGTGACATTAGCAGGAAAGGTCATGCATAGCATTTTTGTCCACAGCAACACACAGCACCTGTAACACCACAGGGTGCATCACTGATAGTGCAAGTGCCTTTTGTCCATCACACCATGTAGGACTGTGATAGCACCTGCAGCCTTGCTGGGCAGGGCTGCATGGTATGGCAGGGTATGTCACATACATGGCACTGGGATGTGACCCACCTGGGGGGTACTGATATTGGCAGGGTGGCTGTCCATTCCATATGTCATTGCTATGTGTATATGGACATTACACATGTCTATCATCATGGTGTGGACACTGGCCTTCTGCAAGGTAAGCTGCACACTGCTTGGTGGGGATGTGTCTGGTGCATGCAGGTATCGCACATCCATGCATACACATTAACCCTGACAGGTGCTATGTGCGGGAATATTGTTCAACACAGTGCTGTATGTGGCCACACTGCTATCCCGTGCACATGGATGGTTGCCTGGACTGACATGGGTACCACATATGTCTACATCCAGTGCCTGCTGCCACCCCATGTCTGCTGGTGCCCCGCCGCCATCCCTCCCCCCGGGGGGGTGTTGGGCACAGCATAGGTATCCATGTATGGGGACAGGGATGTTCACATAGCAGGGGCACTGATGGTATCTCGACTACCATACACGGCGCCCCCCTCACACATACAACCCCATTGTTTTTCCCAACACTGACACAGCTATACTGCTATGCGGAGACATTCCCAGGCGTACATACACAGATTTCACATCTGTCTGTGGCATGGGCTGGACTATTGGGTTTTCGGGACATAACGTGTTTGAGTGTGGCTGGGCAGACCATGTGTTCTACAGTAAAGGCCAAACCCGGGATGTGCTGTGCACATATCAAATCTGCACATTGTGTTGGTGTCTGTCTGTCCACGCGCCCGAGCTGGGACACACTGGGATTTTGTTGAACATATATCCATGCATCCCTGTACTGCTGTAGCTTCTTGGGTGCTAATGTGTCATAGACATGCACACCGAAACAGGTGGTAGTGGGTTGCCACCCACCCATCTCCTCTTGTGGGTTGCTATCATCCAACACCCTCTTTGTATTGTATGTTCAGGCTATGCACCTGTGGGGGCATGTGGGCATGCAATGCAGTATTGCCTTTGCACCCATTGCAGAACATGTCACACAGGTACACTGGCAGCCACACTTCACAGCTTGATGGCACAACACATTTTGTGTAACACATATCCTGTGGGACATGGTCAAATGTACAGGCATGTCCAACAGTCACATACCACTGCTACCCCTACATGACGGCTATGCAGGACATGTGGTGGTACAGCAACTGTCACATGTACACGTGCAATGCCCCCCTACCTACATCACATGGTACTGCCTGTGGGGCATGTGCGTCTGCATCCATTCTATGGCCATAGATGACAGTTGTACATCAATATGTGCAACATACCTCATTGGGTGTTCTCATGTGTGCATGTTCAACATGTCTACGCATTGTTTGTGTCTGTCACACAGTCATTGTTGTACATGGTTTACATGGCAGCCATGGCGTACTGTGTGTGATTCCAGGTACTTCATTGGGATACCAGCATTGTACATTATCACGGTGTATTCCAGCCATCACGTAGCCATCCTAGCTGACACTGTTATCCAGCCAGTGGGAGGTGTTCTGCCATCTGCACATACGTCACACAGTACGAGGGTGGCTGACACCCATTCTGGGGACAGGGTTCTGACTGCTGTGGATGTGTGTGATGCTGTCAACGACCATGACTGCGCCAGATGGTCACATCTGGATGTATAATATTCACAACACACACCTACCTTCACGTAGCAACTCATCATCCACAACAATGGACATTCCTGCCAGAACACTGTGTGCAGTATGTCTGTATGACCACTGCAGGCACCACTGGTGGCCACCAGCATGGCTGCCAACAGCACCAGTGTGTATCCCATGTGACCATGGGTTACACCAGTCACAACACACCTGTCTCAGATGACCCTGTTGTGGATCACAGTGCAGTTCCACACATCATGTTACACTATACATCATGCACCGATATGTTGCAGACGTGTGAATGGCTGTGCAACTCAACATATGCACACATGACACATCACCTGCTACAACGTCTGTCTTACCACCGTTATTGTGACCACCCTGTGATGGCATTGTAAAGGCTACGTGACTGGGACATGTGATGGCTCACAGGCATATTCACCCTCCCATTGTGCGGTCTAACAGTGTGCAGTAGGTGGTGGTCTGCACACGGATACTGTACATTGGGCTCACTCTGTCACCGCATCAAGATCTTCATGCTCTATACTGTACCTATGCAGGCATGTGGTATCTGGACCAGTATGACAGTCGTGGTCGATCACACTACTGTGGCACATAGCTGACCTGCAGACATCTGCCCAGGGGTGTGGAGCCCACATGCCATTCCTCGCCATGCTGCCCGCGGCGGTGTCACATGTCCGTCTCCCCGCAGGGCTGCAACAGGCAGGCACGGCATGCAGTAATGTGGGAAAATGCTTGCACCTTCCACTGTGCTGCATGCCAAGGCACGCACACTAGTGTGCACGCCTGACATTTATCTGCGTGTGTATGACCTGCCTCCATGCTCTGCATTAGCACACCTGCCAGTCCAGATTGTACACGGATCATAGCCTCCCAGGCTACCTGGACTGCAACACACACAGGTGAGGGGATCCCACATCACACAATGTTTTAAGCACACATACTGTATATTTTCCAAACATACGCATCATAGGTACTCCATGTTCGATACCCATGTTTGTGGTTCGCTTAGACACATTGTAAAATATGCAACAGAGAGTACACACTGTACACCACAGGAATACATGCTGGCTGAAGGCCTATGACGTGCCATTGCACTTGGATAGCTGTTACTGTGCCATGTGCTGACACACAGCAACCCACACTTCCCTAGTATACCCCACATGTACCCACACATGCTTGGCCATGCACTCCACCTAGCTGGGTGACACATTACACAACACATACCATACCTACACTACCTCGGCATGCACCATATACTCCATGTGTCTGCTGTGTTAAACCTTAGGGATACTTCTCTGGTAGATGAACATATGCTTCACTTGCCCCAGTCATTACCCTGACACACACACCCATCGTAGCATACATGGCATATGTGCGTCTACAGCCGGTACTACTGACGCCTGCTGACGGGTGGTTACCGGCATGGCACTCCATCAGATGGACAGTGTATGACTATGCTGACACATATCACAGTGCACTTCCTCAAGAACATGTACGCAATGGTAGGGACCATGCTATTCACACAGAGACATGGCGGCATTCGGCCTTTTCACAGACCCCACGGTGGTAGTTTGTGTCTCCATGCACATCTGCTGTAAGGGGTACATGTGCAGGTTGCTTAACGTGAGTATATTATTCACATGGGTGCATCACTTGACAGTCATGGTGGGTCCTCGTGGTCCATCACATGCTCCAAGGCTACACATATGACTGCTGCACATTGCAGTGTGTGGGCCCCAGGGCAGTGTGTGGTGGTGGCGTTCAGGTTGCTTGGCTACATCCACATTTGATGTAGCCGCACAACAGTCACCCAGGCATTGCCGACGAGATGTTGCTACAACACAGCAATGTGTGTACCTACCAACAATACACACTCCTCACCACTGCGGGTTGCAATCCTTACATGGACATCGCAGTGTCCCTGTGACATACATGGTGTACTGCCATACACGCTATGTCCTAAGACACTGTCCCAATGCCACCTTCCGATCTCCCTAGCTGTTATGTCCCCAACCTGTCGGTATGTGTCTCCACAGCAGCCCACTGAATAACTGTTAGCTCTGTTCTTTAACGCTAGGTACCTTGGATCATCAATACTGCACTATCTCATATCGACTGCCATGTAGTACTGCACGGTGATCGCATCTGCATAATCGCATGACTGGACCATTCAGTGTGAGCACTGGGCATGTCCTCACATCCGTGCTTCCACACACACCATTGACATTCCATGCCTTTTACTGGCACCCTTGTTAGCCTCTTGTGTGCCATACAGCATGCCATGGCGCTGTTACACCTGTCATACTATTGCATGGTGCTTGGTGTGTGTTACAGAGGGTAACAGATCAACATTGTCCTCAAGATTGCCCTTTTCAGCACCATTCCCACATTCAAGACAGTAATGTGGCCATCCACTGGCTATCACCCTGTGTCTCAGGATGTTAGGCCGGTGAATCCTGGACAGACATGCACAGGGTGCAAGCATACTGCTACCTACTACATGTCAGGGTACATGTGGCATTACACAGCCCCCAGTCATGTGGCCCCTCATGTTTTCCATATTTGCTTGGTTACTGCCACCATGCTGTCACAGAGTACCGTCCAGCCTCTGTATATCCCACATCTACGGGCCTCGGCAACTACTGTGGCTCCACCTGAAGCCATACTGATAACAACTGGTGAGCAGTGCCTGGCAAGATACATCGTGTGGATGCTATTGCATCAGGATACATCAAGCACATGGTGCATGCACATCACCTTGTATAGCAAACAGTCATCCACTGGGTATCACATGGACATTGTCCCTACATACATGCATATCACATTGTGCATGGTTGCTGCGTATCACACATGCCCCACATGGTGCTGTGGCTGCCATATTCCGTGGCATGGGAACACATCTGCAGGGCTACACCATTATTATCTGGTACTGTGTGTGTTGCTGGTACATAGGTAGCCTTTTGTACCCGTGCCATACACACATCTACACATGGGCAGGTTACAATAACACATTTGTGGTGTACCTTCCACAATGCTTAGCTACTTTTGAGGCAGCAATGCATTATCATGCCGCGGATGTATACCTTCAGGCTCAGACACATATATGCGGATGACAGACGGGAACACATCTGTACCATCTGCTACTGCTGCCAATATTATTAATAATAGTGGGTTTCATCTACCTGACATGGGCCATGTCCTCCACATTAGTGATGCATGTCGTGACCATACATGGCAATTGCAGTGGGCGGGTGAGCACCGCAGCAATATGCCACATTGCATGGCCTGTGCTTGTGTTACTACTCGCAGACACAACACACACCATGCTGTGGGAACGAGGTCCCAGACATCCTATTAGACACACTGTGGCACTGTTCATGTGATAGCTCCCCTTGCTGATAGGTGACACATAGTCATGGTACCACCATGGTGTAGCAGTACTGTGTAGACATGCAGCCGATCCACCTCTGCTGTTCAGTGATGGGGAGGTGACACTACTGTGTACACCGCAGATGTGTTTACACATGGACCTGCCGACTTCAACATTGTTGCAATACATTGCACCTGCTATAGATCATTTGGACATGGTTACTTGGTGTTCCTTCCATTTCGGTGGCTATTCTAAGACACTGTCCCATATGTACAGGCCATACATCCTGTTAGTACATAACACCAGGGCCATACCTCCATTATGCATGCTATGCCTGTGATATTGTATGATGCCCCGTCATATCCACCATGACAGCTTTACATTGGTTACCGACATAAAAATCCCTTACCGCAGGGCATACGCACGTCAGCGCACATTATGTATGCGCGACATCGACGTGTATATGCCCATATTACGTGTTGTGACAGAGCACATACATGTCCCATCCCCTGCTGTGGCACTTCCGTTGGACATCCACCGCCAGCAACGCGGTGGTGGCATTGTTCTGTGTTATGCTCCTGTGGCAGCCTTGGGTTATCCTTCCGGCTGTGTGTACATGATGTCCCACTGCTGTGCACATGGTGTCTACAGTCGCTTGATATGTCAGCGGATAGTACCACATAACCATCTTTCACCACTCTCTGCTTTATGGACAGGTATCCTTACTTACAAAACACCGCTTCACATACAGTGCAGCTTCACATACACATCATGTAAGTTACACACAAGTACATTCTGGGTTCTGTTATACCTTTCCTGTGTTTCCTTCCATTTTCCGTTAAGTAGTCTTACATAGCGCTTGTCTCTCACTGATCCGCTATTTGTGGTCTGCATGGCTGGCTACAGTTTGAATATCGAGATTGGGGTCCTTATATCCACGTCAATTGCGACATGTGGGGTTCATCACACCAATAGCTGTTCTCGTGTGTACTTGTGCGCATATCACCTGTGCATCTACTCCATCTGCACAGTACGCTGCGGTAACCAGGCATGGTTCATTCCTCGCCTCATTGGTTATTTGCACTACCTTTCGTGGGAGAGAATCTTGTATTGTGTTATGTTATGTGACCGTACGCTATGTGTGGCGCCAGGTACATTTCGCAGTGGTGTTAGCCATGGATTGTGTGTTAAGTATGGTATTATGTTCGACATGTGGGTGTCCCCTGTCCTGGCGGCGGCTTGTCGCATGGCGCTTGCATTCGATGTGTTGACAGTTTTTGTATTCCTTAAAACAACGGATGCAGGTATGCATCCACTGCTGATACTGTTTCCCACGAGATGTGTTGGCGTTATGCCGCTGTTTTTCAAAGCTGACTGCCTGTATGTTTGTGTTGCTATTAGTGCTTGTATCCTTTGATATGTGCGATGGGGTATATCGGCGGTCAGTGATGGGTACGGGTTGTGGGCCTTGGTATTTCTGCGACACAATACCGTATGCTTGTGTGTGTGTGCTCCATCCCTGCCTGGGAGCTGGCAGTTACCTGTCTGTTGTCTCTGGGAGTGTAGGTTGTGTTGATGTCGCCTGTGTTGGTATCGCCTGCATGTGTGTTTCTGCATGTATTCCTCCACACATCGGGTAGTATATTCATGTTGCCCGCATATGCCGACTTTATCCTTGGCATTTGTCCAGGATATTACTTTACAGTCATTGTGGTCCTGTACTTGGGACGGCCTGTATATGCGCCCGGTTGCCACCTATTCGGTGGCGATTGCTTGTTTGACACCGTAGAACACACAGCGTGTTTACGGTTTACACGGTAGCGCCATGATCGCGCCGGGTAGCACATGCGATTTCGCCGTACATGAGTATTGCTGTGTAACGCTGTTTATTTATCGCTCTTGTAACAATATATCGTGTCATACATACGTCATGGTTTGTACATACGCCCTTTGCATTTCATGTTGGCTATATGGTTCCTGTGGTACATTTGGGACATTTTCGCGCATCGCTTTTTGGCTGCCACGCCGCCTAGCCAGGAGAGAGGCTCAGTACTTTGGGGGTACTGTTGCATATACGCCTGTGGGTTCCTGTACTGTATGCTCACATATGTTATTCCACCGCCTAGTCACATGGCAACACATACACATATTTTACAGTGGCACATATTACACTTCCACATTGAAGCGGAACACACGACACCCTCACGACACATACATGATACTGTCATTGTCATAGGATTGCACACAGTACTGCGTTGTTCAGATTACCGCGGCGGTGTCTACCTTTCCAATTCTCATATATTATCCTCATAATATTACCCGCACATGTACCGTTACTGTACTGCGGGTTTGGCGATCATCCCGACCAAGGACATGAACATTTAGGTAGGTTGACCTTTCCATGGTGATGCTTTCCAATTTGTCAACCTCCCCGATACTCAGGTTGTCGCTCACTATGTTTACTATGTACAGATATCGCCTTACTTTCGTGTCACCTTAATCCCTCTGATTCCTGTCTTACCAAGTT
Organism: Protopterus annectens; assembly: GCF_019279795.1. Taxonomy (NCBI): domain Eukaryota; kingdom Metazoa; phylum Chordata; order Ceratodontiformes; family Protopteridae; genus Protopterus; species Protopterus annectens. The sequence goes on along the minus strand of NW_025052336.1, from coordinate 2,951 downwards.
GTACTTTATATATGCGAGTGTGTACATAAGGCTTCTATGTGTGTCATGATATCTATCTCCTTATGAGTCTGTGTATACATATGTACATGCGTATACACCTTGCGGCGAACGTGTGGGCAGCATGGGCGAGCAAATGCCGGGCCTGCTGGTCTCGTATGGTTAAGGTGTTGGCGCCCATGCTCCGCTGGCTGTTACAGTGCAGTGTTTGGGTGCTGCCTATGTTGAGTCACATTATGGGACCACCCATACGTGTACACACATTATGGATGGCCATGTTTAAAAGCCGCCCATTTCACTGTGTGTGCAGGTAGGAGGGTGTCAGTCCATGGGCCTACGCTGTCAGAGTATGTGCTATACGTTCCCTCTTTGTGGGCACATGGGCATATTGCACGCCTCCGCCTGCTCATACTGGGCTGGCACAGTGTGTTCTCATGGCTGATCCCTCGTGCCTGTGCCGGTTTTGGCAGTTGTGGTGGGCTTTGTGGCCCTCACCATTATGTGTCCTGCAGCAGTTGCCCGCCTCAGGATCATATTATGTAGCATGGCACACGGCTGGCGCAATGGTGCGCCATGTGCCTGGAGAGTACTGCAGGGCTCCCAATCGGATGTATCCAAGCACCGGAAACCATGATTTCAGCATCCCAAACACACGCCCAAGTATTGCCTGGTTTGTGCGTGTGCCTCATTACATATGGTATCCTGCATGTGTGTGTGGCATTTCATGGTGTCATCATCCACGCCCAGTGCATAACAGCATCCCCACAAGGTGGCCTTGTGTGATGTCCCTTCTGGCGGCCCGATACAGCCAGGAGTATGCCAGATATGGGAGTCATGGTAGCTTCCAGGGCCGCCAGCACACACATCCGGGCGAGATAATGCCCTCAGCGCATTGCACACGACCTGGCAATTGATGAGGGAGTCCCTTGTGGTTTATGTAGTGTCTACCCTGCTCCCCAGGTGGTGACTTGATTTGTATGTGCGCACAGTCTATCGCACCCAGCACCTTCGGTATTGTACACACGGGTGGAAGTGGCGCATATTGCTAGCCAACCTCCTGGGATCTGGGAAGTATATATACTCATGGGTATAGTTGGTAGCATGGCAGCATCCAGAAACTGGTGTAGTACCCCTTGATGATGCCTTTTCGTAGATGCTCCATTATATCCCCGGGTTGGCCTTTTGAAAGGTACTGTAGCCAGTATCACATGCTTACACATACCTTGTGTCCACTGGGATGGCCCCCTGTTTCTTTCTGTTTTCAGGCGTACGGGCACAGTTTGGTTATTTGCTGTAACGTAACCCTGTCCAATTCTGTAACGCCCACTATCTCCAGGTTCCTGTGGTGCCCCGTGTTGCCACCCTTGGGTCTGAACACCTCCCCTTCCTCCCTGAGGCCTGGCTTGTCGGCACCCTCCTCCACACAACTCGGTTCGTCTCTTGACACATGCTGATGTATCACGGCCATGGCGGCACCCAACATATATATTTTAAAAGTTCTCATGTGTTTACACTCCTAAAGTGCGCGCCTGGGAATACGTCACATGTGTTGTAAAAGCGCAAATGTTAAGCGTACCGCCACTTTATACTGTTGTGCTGTACACCCGGTGATTTCATTGGGTGTGTCTGTGTGGGCTGTGATTCAGATTATCTTCCGTGGTTTTACCATTGGCACTTAAACACTGTTGCCTTTGGTGTTACATTACACTTGCCTGCATTGGTTTAGCTTTTAGATCTTACTCCATTGTTTCTGCATCGCTATGATACTATTTTGAGGCATCCTGCAGAGCCCTTGTCATGTGTCGCTTGGACATGGCATATCATGCATTTGTTCAGTCAGTCACTGTTATGCTACCTCTCTACTTGGCTGTGCTTGCATCGGTTCTTTTCACTCTTTTGCAATTCTTACATCCTACTTTTTGCATTCATATGCCTCCTATCCTGCTTTTATGGGTTTCTGTATGCAGAGTTGTCAGCTGCCGCCAATTGCCCTTCATGGGTTGATTGGTGTTGATTGCTCATTACGACTCCACCACACCGGCTCAAGATTTCATATTCTCCGCGATCACCCTCCTGTATCCGCTGTTGTTGACGGGCGTCACATGAGACTGGGTTGGGGAACGTAGTCATCCTCGTGCACATGCATCTCGCGCATTGTGCCTCGGAAGAATCATTTCCCCACACCGTCCTGCGTTGTGATGTGTATTGGTACAGCCCATGTTTGCTGGCCCAATGCTTCTCACAGTGGCACACCTCTGCGGCTGACATGTACCCCTGGGCCACCGGTGTATTACTGGCTACCGCTTGCGGTATCATGAAGCGGAGTTTTGCGATTCAGTATTATCTGCCTCCGCCTGCATGGTATTCACTAACACATAGTTATGGCGGCCAACACCGCCCGCCACCTCATAACCCTTGCGCCTGTGGTTGTGGCTTTCCATAGTGGTGGCTGTGCCGTATTTTATGTGTGTATTATATCACTTTTATGACATTGTCACATTATTTCCTTACGAGCCTCAGACCTTCCATGGACATGTCCTGGGGTTCTGTTGTGGTTTCTGCGGACATACCATTTATGTCATTATTTACATTTTGTGCATGTTTTGACATTCGGTATCTTTCTTCGCCATTGGCATATTGCAACAGTATGATACCTGACGCTGACAGCCTCCTCCGTTATTCTATGTCATGTTTGGAGGCGGCGTAAAACCGCTTTTTTTTTGGTTTACATTGCCGTGCCTGGTGCGCGAGCTCCAGCCACTCTCGCAGAACGCCATATATGCCTTCATTTGCATGGTGCAACACCGCACATGGTGTTTAACATACCACACCGGAGGCGACGCACCAGGCGCACGCCGGTAGTGCACGTGGAATTGGACTGCACCTGAACGCCTCGCGCCATATCTGGTGTTGTGGCTCACGGCGCGCAGGCGCCTGGTGCAAGGTTAATGAAT
>NW_025052335.1:0-12376 GCF_019279795.1 Protopterus annectens | reverse complement strand
CACCCAAGTGACCGCACACACATCCTTACACGGTGTGAGCTTTTGCTGATTCATGTTAAACGCTACAAGACACACTGCCTTCAACACGTGCACGCCTCATGCTAAAACTGCTGGTAAACAGTCTGGCAACACGCCCCACATGTTAAATTTGCCTTGCATACGCGCACACGCCAAGCATGCACGTATTTCCCGCAAGAAACTTTGAATGTAGGACAGCGTGCTACCCTCAGGCCCCTTGACTTTCCTAGTGTTCTGTTGAGACACACCTCCTCCCTGATGTCTGTCTATCATCTGTTACCTTACATTGCCCTCCACCTGTACACTTATTACCATCTCTTCCTCCCCATGATGTCACTCTTACCTCTTACTCTGTTCCTCCCCCTCTGCAAGTCTTACACTACTCAAAAAGTGCTCATTACCTATGGCAGTGTGATTCAGTAATGTAAACCTCATTTACATAGGATCGTTCAGGTAATGACTAATAGTGTTTGGCATGTCCACACGGAGCTCCCTTGACAACCACCACAACGAGGCCATATTGTTTTGTTCTGCAAGTCCCCTCCATTGGACATTCAATGTACTACATAATCCCCACAATTGTGGGTTTAAGGTTTCCGCTTTTGTTTTAGGTAGCGTGACCCCTGCTTGCACCTGGGTGTGCGCCTGCAGTTAAACCCAAAAATCCCTGGGGTGGAAAGTTATATAACTTATTTTGCATTTTTGCTAATGGCCACATATTTGGCCATTGGCATGCTTAGTGAAACATATGCACCTTTATTTGGAGCTGACATAGTCTGTTTATTTTGCAGAATGTACTCAGTTGTCAGCTGAGTACATTTCGCAGTTAACATCGCTATTAACGGACTGATGTTTGTCATGATCGTCAAATACCATTTGCATATCTTGGAGCTGCAAATGAGGTATTGAGCACTTCACGCCCAGTCCATGCAAGAGACGTGTTAGCTGTCTCTCACCTGAGATTTGGGCTGTTCCTGAATCAGGAGGCTTACACGGAGGCTTACACTACTCTTGAACTCCGTGTAAGCCTTCCTGAATCTGGCCCTAATAAATCTTAAAAGACAACTTTTTACACCACATAACAGATCAGGGTTGATGCTCTCAATACAGGTAATAGGTATTACTTCTAGAGCTGGAACATTTCCCTGTATGAACTGTAGTTGCTGTCAGTGTATCTGTACTTTACCTTCTTTTAAGTATCATATAACTGGAAAAGTTGTTTTGTTTTCAAGTTGTTGCTGATTGTGAATCCTGTAATTTGGTTTAGGTTGCTTTGTGTACATCTTGTTCAGCAGTTTACAGTGGCAAAACTAATAGACATTTTAGAGAAAGAATATTATAGCATATTTATGACATTAAAAAGGGTGTCTTAACAAATGCTTAAGCTAAACATGTTTCTGAGCATGGTGGGACACAGCTTTAAGTTCAGTGTATTACAGTTTGTTAATTTAACAGTTTGTAGAGGTGATATTGTTACCCTAACTGAATATTATGAATATAAATGGATTGTGCATTTTAATGCTATGAACATAATTTTGTTCTTTGAAACCTGACTTAAGGCTATGTGGCTTGCATTATTAATTGAATTAATTGAATGATTGTATGATTGTTTTATTGAATAATTGTTTCTTAGCTAAATGTCTGTTGGTTGGGATGTCTGTATACCTGATGAAGCTTTTCTGAATGTGAAAGCTTGTATTATGACACACTTGGAAATAATAAAAATGAGCACCAGCCGTATCAGGCACACAAAAGATTTACTGAGGTTAAGCGCTTTCATCTGGTGACCATCACCAGACTTCTTCAGACAACTAAATCCATAAACATCACAACTTTTATAGCCACTGCTAGATCTTCCATCCAATACAAACTAAGATCCACTTAGTCAGAATTTATTAAAGAGGCACATTCTCATTGTTAAAAACTAAAAATAAACACATGTTAAAATCATTTACAAAACAACTATACCAACATTACTAGATGGAATATTGTTGTATAACTACATATAAATATATATACAAACTGGTATTTTATCTTTACCTATCATAAACTCTTAATTTGAGTGCACTTGTGATAGAGAAACTAATTCATTTAATCCAGGGGAACAACTTGCATTGGCAAAAATTTGCCTCCAAGTCTCCCCTAGTCTCCAAATATGTTTTCCAAAGTCCTCCCCATTTGTTATATTTGACCTGTTCCAAAACCACAAATTTAAAAGTATTATGTGAATATTTTTTAATATGCCTATATAGTGCATTTTTTCATTCCTCTGCCTGATTTCATACATGTGTTTGTATATTCTCTGTGCCAATTTATGCTGTGTCTTACCTATGTAAAACACTGGGCAGTCCTTACATGATGCCAAATAAACTACTGCTTGGGAATTGCAATTATACTTCCCCCTGATATATATTATTTTGTCACAGATTTGAATGTACGTTGTTGTCATAATGTGACTACATTGTGAACACATGCCACAAGCTACCATTTTTCCTTGTACCTTGCATTTACCAGATCTTTCCAGAATGCCCTTTAAATTCTGCCCTCTCCCTTACACTATATTTGGACAGAGCTAAATTCCTGGCTGTGGTGTATTCGATTACCATCTGATATACCAAATTGATAAGTGCACTTTTTTGCAGCTCGATTTGCACTGTACTGTATTTCTATATATTTGCTTTATTGTTTCTGTCCTTTGTTGTCTGCATTGTTTTTACTGCCCCCTCTCCCAAGTGTTGTTGTAGTCTTAAACTTGATGGCTTTGGAATTCCCTCCCCTGCTCTAAATCTGATTTTGGTCACTCCACCCAGTCCAATCTCATTTGATCACTCAACTTAGTGCATTGAGATCATTTGGGTAGGACTACTGCCTTACTTCTTTGACTTTGGACACTCATGCCTGTCCTATCTCATCAGCTCACTGTACTGGGTACAGAGAGAGCATTTTACTGTAATTGTGTTCTTCATACTTTATTACCTTATTTTTTGCTGTGTGCTCTTAAGTGTTCAAGTGCTTTTATTCTGCAGCATTTATTACTGCTTGTTAGTAGCCTGATTAAATGTATCTGTTATTCTAAGCATCTTAGCCTTGGTTTTAGCACTTGTGCTTCAGGCCAGTTACTTTACATTTAAGCTAGCTGTTCTTGTAAGTCTATGCTCTTGTGGACAAACCCTTATCAAAACCCTCTCTCCATAAGTCAGCCCAAGCATTCAGAACACTATGCCTGGACAAGTTCCATTAGTTTCTCCTGCCAGCCTGGTCGACATGAGCATACTGAGACAGTGTAGCAACTGCCTCATATTTACTGACAACCCTCTTCTCTTAGCACCTAATTCTTCTACCTGTGAGAAATGCATGTACATCAGTAACCTGGACTCCATGCTATCTCATGCCACAGTCAGTACTCCTGACAAGGAGGAGATTGCCAGCATAAACACCACACCACTCACATCACACAGCCAAGTGCAACACACACACACACACACACACACACACACACACACACACACACACACACACACACACACACACACACACACACACACACACACACACACACATCTATGCAAAGGTCCTCAATAGAAACTTACCTAAACAGCAGAGATCTCCAAAACACACTCATAAACATTCCACACACAATACCAAACACATCACATACAGCAGATAACACACCAGTGTCTCACAAAACTTACACCGAAGCCCATAAGGCAAAACAATAAACCATCACACCCCACAAGACATAACAATAAACCAAACATACTACTCATCGGTGACTCAGCTGTGAGACACACAGATGTCCACCGTCCACCTTACCTGTCTTGACAAGGAGATGGTCACGGTTAGTTGTCTGTCTGGTGCCAGAATCCACCACATCACACATGCACTTAAGTCTCTCCACAGCAAGTACAAGTACGACTCTGTCATTGTCCTTGTTAGTGTGAATGACTTGAGATGTACCTCCCTGGACTATATGAAGAGAAGACATGATTGAACTCTCAGAGTATGTGTTCCAGAAAAGTATGGCCCTATCCCTAAGCAGCATCCTACCTTCACCAAGAATGATACCACTATACCAACAAAAAATAATTGACTTCAACAATTGGCTTAGCTTCTGGTATCATTCCAAGGGAATCCAGTATCTGTCTGCTTGGGATGACATGGTTGACAGGCCTCAGTGCTTTGCCAGAGATGGCCTTCACCTGTCACCACTGAGTTTCCGGATCCTGGCCAAGGGTCTTGCCTCCCCCATTGTACCTTTTTTAGGCAATTTCCCAAAGACAAACCTTCCAACATAATAGATTTGTCAAAAAGCAAATTGAACGTCATGCTGCTTAATGCTAGGAGCCTTAACCTGAAAATGGATTCACTGGAGATTCTCCTTACACTGGAAGATGCCAATTTCTGTGGTCATGAAAACTTGGTTTAGGGCTGTGAACAGCACCCCTGCCTTACCATGCTATACCTCATTCCACACATTCTGAACCCAAAATGAGGTTGGGAGAGACCTTCAAAATTTGGTGAAGTCTCTATCTTCATTAAAGACAGGCACACCTCCAGACTGGTTTACCAGCATGATGCATTGAAACTCCTCCAGGTGCAACTGACAATTGGCAAGACACCCATGCAAGTTATAGCTAGCTATAGAACCCCCCTCCATGACTCAGGACACCCACTCCTCTTACCTTGAACTACTTGACTCCATCAAGGTACCCCCTAACATCCTGATCCTTGGTGACTTCAACTACCCCACCATAGACTGGGTGAACTATTCTTGCACTAATGCACTCTGTCAATGATTCCTTGACTTCATCAATTCTTATACACTAGAACAGCTCGTCTCATCCCCCACAAGGGGAAATAACATTCTGGACTTGGTTCTCACCAACATGGGCAACTGCTGCACCACACCCATAGTATGTTCTTCTCTGGTAAGATCAGATCATCAGACTGTCTCATTCAAAGTTTTTATCCCACCCAACCTCCCCAGCCATAATCAAGCTAAAAAACTTCTCAAAAGCTGACTACAACGTCCTAAGGGAGGGTATCTTTAGCTTTACACCACCACCCCCTCAGAGGATAAAGACAACTATGCTGAACAGTACATCAATGCAGTATACAATCACCTGTACAACTGCATGGACTCAGCCATACCTAATAGAACTAAAATCTGCTCCTCAAGGAAACACAAACCTGTTTGGTAGACATCCTCTGTCAACAGGCTTTACAACAAAAGGAAGAAACTGTTGTCCAAGGGTAAAAAGGAACATATTCCAAATTGGAAAAACTCCCTCCTTAGCCTCAAGCAAATCAGATCACTAGTGAAAACCTCCAAGGCCAATTATGAATTGAAACTACCCTCCAAAACAAAGGGAAACCATAAAGTCTTCTTCCGTTACGTCCAAAACATCTGTGGCAAAGCCCAGGTTTGCTCCAAATTAGTACTTAACAGTATCACTTACACTGATCCTGTTGACTTAGCTCAAGATGGGGAATACCCTCTATCCATCTGTGGGGATGACAATGACACAGAAGACTATGGCACTGGAATTATCAGAGGTGGTGTGGACAGTGGGGACTACCAACATCTGCAGCAAAGACTCTTGTCTGTCCAGGAAAGTTGGTTTAAAAACAGTAACATGTATTTGTATAGAGAAATAAATGCTGATGGAATGATTACATTAAACGTGACAGTTACTATTAACAGGAGAACCTTTCACATCCACACAGAATGACAGTGAAGGCAATGAGCATAGGAGATCTCACCATACCATCTTACTCAGCATAAACTAGTTTATGCTACTTCTTTATTGATAATATTTTCAAATATTTTTTTACAGAGTCAGCAGCAGAAATTAACAGTTCTACTATACCAATAAATTTTGAGGAGCTCAGCAGCAGAGTGGCTGTTGGTGATGATGATGATGATGATGACAAAGTTATATCCATGAGGCAACTAGAGGAAAGTGGCACATAATCCCCAAGTTTAAGGGCAAGATCTCACACCCTAGAACAGATTAGTAACTATACAGGAGGTGACAGTGCATAGGCAGTCAAGCACATGTTGACATTACACTCACACTTGTACAGGAAGAAACCCATGCACTTCTACAGCAATATCTTCAAACCCAGATGAACACTTTTAGGATCATGGCAAACATTCAGAGGTAACAGTGTCCATAGTGAAACCTTTACAAAGGGGAGCCAGGCACAGGAATTTGTCAAGCTAGGCCATAAAACATGTAAAGCATTGGCTGCCAGGCAGCAAATGTGCTGTGACATTGTAAGAGGCTCAGAGTACTGCCAGAGAGAGTCAGCTGCAAAAGGTCAGAAACCTCCAGGGCATATGTGATGATTTCCAGCACTACATGGAAATGACACAGAGTAAGGACAATGCCATGATCACACTGATGCGTCATATGATAGCAAACCAAGCATCTGTGGCCACCTCCATTTTTACACTAGTTAGAACTTAGCAGACTCAAGTAGGAGTCCATCTTGGAAGAGGAAGAGGTCAGACTACTGTTGAGACATATGGGGGCATATCACATGTGACTACGAGTGCCTCTCAAGAGAGTACTGTGATTATTTGTGGGGAATAAGAGCAACAGATTTCAAGCAGGCTATGTCACCATTCCTCTACACCTAGCAGAACCTCTCATTTGAGGTCTTGGTCATGGTCCTACAGCACTGTCAGCTCAGTGCATGCAGGATCACCTGCATTATGTAATTCAGGACATTGGACCAACTCATCATCCAGCTCTCATGACAGCCCCTCTTCAAAATCACTTGCATCATCACCTAGCCAATCTTTAGGAAATGTTTGTCACACATTTGCCCTTGATCTACTGTGAATCAAATTGTGACATTTCTGTTACTTACAATTTGACCTTCACAAACACAGGTGAATGTTTAACCCAAACAGGAATAATTTGTTTTAAAATATAAAAGGTGGAGAGACTTTGGACCATACTTCTTAACTGTCCAGTTTTTTGCAGAATGCTCAGATTTTTACCTCATATTTTTTGTGTATTCCTCATAAAAGTTGTGGTTTTCTGGCAAATTAGTGAGGATTGAATTCTAAATAATGATATACATTTCACTTTCTGACCATATACTTAAAAAAATGCATGCTAACACAAATCCTGTTATTCTAACAATTGTCTAAGTTGGTAAGAGCAATATTTAAAATCTGTCCCTATTTTGGGCCCTTTGTTCCTGCATTATTTTATGCGGAACAAACCAAAAATAAGAAGCAAAAATCTTTTCATTCTGCAAAAATCTGGACAGTTGAGAGGTATGGTTCAGCCGGGGCTGTCTGAGTTTGCTGTCCTCCCCCCCCCCAAAATCATGGTTGAATGGAGCTTCCCCCCTACAGCCATTCTAATGAACCATTACTTGGCTATTTCACCCCATTTACCATAAACACTAACCGGGAAAAGCCGAAAAACAAAAAAACATAAATACTAATGTGCATACTGCTTTACTTCTGCGATGATTTGGACTTCATTTGAAAGTTTTAGTTTACTTTTACAGTGCAAACACTAATAGATATCCTTGTATCTGTAAATAAAGCAATGCAGTCACAATGCGAAACAGACTTAGTATTAAAACTTCTCTGCCCATGAAAACTCACATTCACTGAAACAGCATTGAAACCACATTCAAATAAAATACATTTGCCAGTGGCAGATTAACTTTAGGTTGGACTGTTTTCAAAATCTGAGCCCCTTGCACCGCAGAAGTATATACATGCTCTTTCATGCACTTCCTGATTGTATTAAATTATATTCCTTGTACAATACAGTACAGTTTTAGGGAGTGTTTAAATTTGTTTTTAAATTTTTTCTAGTAAACAATGAAACAAATGCATGCACCAGTAATGACAAAACTGCCCAATTCAGAACATTTCCATCATAAAGAAGTCTACTCAAACTTCTACAGTCCACCAGTATCAGTACATATGCACAATCTCTAGTAAAAGTCATCTAAATAATTCCCATTAAAGAGATCTGTAACTAATGAAGAGGCTGCTGCTAGCAAAACGCTTTGTATTTCACTGTTTCATCTACAAATAAGATTACCCGTTACCCACTTGAGGAATAAATTGCCATCACACTAAAAAATGATAAGCTAGCAATATTGCAATAGGGAATGGATGGCAAACAATAACAGGTTCATAGTTACTAGGTATCTTTGCCAAAAAGGAATGCAGCATCCACTCCCTTTGCAAATTACAGTATCAGCAATGCATCTATCTACTGTGGGAGTAGAACCCACAGCCTTCTGCATCAAAAGCAAGTGTGCTACCTGTTGTGCTATTAACGAGGCAAGCTGATTCAGCATAAGCAGCATTAAACTTTTGCTCCCCTGCAGCTCTCAGCTTCTTATAAAATCTACTCACTCAGCTGTATCTCTGAACTTTGCAGCACAAAGAAGTCTGGAAAAATAAAGTTTGTGTGGGGGACAAAGCGAAAACCAGGGGCATTTTAAACATTGCTTGTACATAATGTTTGGAGAAGTTGCTAGAATAAAAATGCTGTATTTACCACCATACATTTTCTCACCTGCCAAGCCTTAAACCCAGGACCCACTGTACAAAACAGTCAAAGAGCAACATACCACTACTTCGCCATCAGCCTATTTTGGCCAGAAAGGAAGGTAGGAAACTTAAATGGCTACCATTTAGTGAATTCAGTTCTCACCATAGCACACTGTCAACCTCTTAACAAACACCTGAACAAAATAATAATGGGTGGTACAGCCCCAAACATTCAGTGAATTCAGTTCTCACCATAGCTCTCTCAATCTCTTAGCAAAAACACCGGACAAAGCCAGTAATGGGGTAAGCCCCAAACATATTCAGGCAATTCAGTTCTTACCATAGCTCTCAACCTTGTACGAAAAATCTGGATGAAGCCAACAATGGGGAATACAATCCAAAATAGAACTAGAACACAGAAATACCCATACACTTAGAAAATTTGCTAGAATAAAAGCTTTTCGTTACCATGCACTACCAGAAGAATATGAAGTCTGATATTCAAATGTGTGTCATTTAACATTTTGTAACCAGGAAAGTCGACTTGGAACAAAAGCTAGTGCAGCAGAGGCCAGGGAGAAACACTCCAGATAAGACACATGTCTTTAGCAGCAAGATGGGAGGACAATAAGAGGAAACAAACACAGGAGGGCATACAGACTCCACCACAGAAAGGTAAGGCACCCAGCCAGAATCAAACCAAAGAACTTGTAGCTGTCAGGCAACAATGCTAACACTGCACCAATGCACTACCAGCTTGCAAGGACACAAATACAGAAACCACCAGATTTTATGAGGAATAGAACAAGTATGAGGGAAAATCTGCAATGTTTAAATGGTGGTGGAGTGGGAATTCAGGCTCCTGCCACCTGGGCTCAGGCACAGGATTCAGAAACCTGCTTATTCTCTATGTAGCACCTGGGAATTTTACACACACACACAAACACAATCTAATGCTCCCTGGCTTGACCTTTTGATCCTCTGCAGCTAAGTCCACAAAGCGAAGCCCTTGATCCATGAATCCCCTGGCCTTGGGTCTCCTCCACAAAGCGGCCTCCCGTGAGAATGGCTAATCATGAGAGTAGCAGAGCCTCTTTATATGGTGATGCAGTCGGTGACCTTTTGGTCTGTGAATGGCATCACTGCACACAGACCTCTGGGCTGGAAGGGCAAGTTTCCTGCCTTTCCTATCAGGACTGCCTAACAGAGCAGTCTGGAGCTCTAAGGGTATAAACATGAAATACGCATGCGTGCATGGAGTTCTCAGGAACCATGCATGCATGGAGTCCATGATTTTTTTTCTTAATTTTATTTTTCAAAAAGTTTATTGTACAGGTTGGGGGCTGCAGTCCTGTAGTCCTATAGCACGAGCCACCCCTGTAGAAACCACAACTTCTCCTATATCACAGCCAATAGAAAGCCGAGTGACTTCCTTCTACTAAGCCTAAATATTATAGGTTCATAGGTAGGTAATAGGCTATCTGCCCCAGGGCATTTACAAGCCTAGCCAGAATGTGTTGACTTTCACCTCCCTTATAGTCTAGATTCCTAAGCCTCTGTCCAGCAGGGCCATAGAAGTGATCACGGGAGTAAATTTACAATTTCCCATCCACTCATCAAGATTTCTCTTGAAGAGGGTCAATGAGGAGCTCTACCTAGCATGGACTGGGATTGTATTCCAAATGAGGAAACACTTTGGGATCCTATCCTCCAGCATGTCCTGTTTATTGTAGTGTGCTAGGAGTTTGATCCTGGGCATGTAGCTCTGTGGTTGGTTTTCTTGAGGGTGGAGGCATTTCAACAATTCTGGGTTAGACATGGCTGGCCTTGTATGTCAGGCAGAGAGATTGCCTCTGAGTAGGCGTGGGCAACTGGTAGAGCTGGAGTTTCTATGGTCGAGCTGCATAGAGGCATCTATTTGAGCCCACAATCCTCACCAGTGAGTATTTTTGAGGTCTGTCCAGCTGTTGCAGGTGTCGGGGTAGGCACATCCCAAATGGGGCGTGGTACTCAATTATTGGCCTGATGAATGATGAGTAGAGGGGCTGTGACCTCTCTTGATCTAAAGATGTGAACCTTTTGTGATTAGGTGAGCTATATATAGAAGGTTTTTTCTAACCACTTTGGCTTGTCTTGATTGTCAAAGGTAGGGTTACTATCTACTTGAGTCCCCAGATCTCTAGTACTTCTTCTGTACTTGGTGGATTACCTCCTATGTGTTGGATTTGTGGGCACTTTGTTTTCCCAAAGGGGATGATATGCACTTTTGGCATTTAGCTTGGCCATGGTTCACTGACACAGGTATCCAAAACAATGCAGGCCCTTCTGGAGGATGTATTTATGTCAGCCGGTGGGTCAGTATAGCTCCCAGTTTGCAATCATCTGCAAACTTGTGGTCATAGTCCTCCTGTGTGTTTTGTCTGTACCTCAGAGAGTATACACCCGAACAAGAGAGGACCCCAGAACTGAATCCTGTGGTTGTCACTTGCAACTTCCGTTTAGAGTCAGGACTGGCACCCATGACTCTGACCATGTGAGTTCTATCCCTGAGCAGTTTGCAGCCCATCTTGTGACATATGGGTTAATATTTAAGCTGGTAAGTTTGTTTGCTTATGATGCCAGAGAGGGAATTGTTGTGTGAAGGCCTTTGCAGCGTCCAGGTAGGCTGTGTGGACTACCTTTCCCTCATCTATGGCTTTGGTTACTATTTCAGAAAGTCAACTAGATTTAGAGACAAGATGCCTTTAACAAAGCTGAATTGGGTAGGGTCCAGTGTTTGGAGTTTAGTATGTGTTTTATGAGATCATGATTAGCTCCATAATCTTGCGCAGACCAGGCTTTAGTCAGGCTTATGGGGGGCGATAGTTCCCTGGATGTGGCCATTTTTGTGGAGGGATCACTGTTGGTATGCGCCATTCTTGATTTACAATAACCTGGGGTTTGTTGTTTTTGTCAGATTTTTATTTAGAGAGCCTCCAGTATGTTTTGGTGAGTTTGTGTGTCTTGTTTGCTGGTCTTGATTTATTCTATGTGAGACTGGTTGTGTGGTGTGAGTGTCTTCCTTCACCTCTGACTGGCTGTGCCAGTCTTAGTTTGTATGAAACCCGGCCTCAGGTTGGCCTGTATAGTTGCATCTCTCACATATATTTGTGTTTTGTTGGAGGGTTGTCTGTGTACATAAGGCAATTTAGCCAGCATTGCCTCCGGGATTCTAGATTCACCAACTGGACTGGTATACCTGAAACTGCTGTTTGGGACATGCCTGGATGGTTTACAGAACTGATTGTTGGTGTCTGGAGTGGGCGAATAAGGGAGCCTTTGCTGTACATAATAGGGGAGTGTAGTGCTAAACTTTGTTAGTGCTTTACTGAGAAATCTGAGCAAGAAGTGCTGGGCTGTAGTGGGAATACTGGGAGTGCTTATTTTTGCAAGATGAGCTAGTTCTAGGGGAAAAAATGAAGAGCAGACTTTTGTGGGCAGAGGAATTATTGTTTAAAATCTGCTTAAATGGCTGTGCGACATTTAAGTGATATTTCTGCACTTAATGCACAACATCACACAAAACCTAATATACTAAAGTGGGTTTTAAAGCAGGGGGACTTGAAAAGAGCTAAGGAATTAACCCAAAACAGCCAATAAACAACTAGTTTCTGGGTTGAGACCACTCACTCCATGAACTTGAATAGGCTGCTCAAATCTCCCCATTCTAACTGGTGAACAGAAGCTTCCTCTATCCAAGTAAGGGATATGGGCAACCTGGGAACTTGTACAAAAGCCAGAATTCAGAAAAACCTGAGCTCAGGACTATTCTAGCTCAGA
>NW_025052334.1:0-10371 GCF_019279795.1 Protopterus annectens | reverse complement strand
CAAACCATAAAGTTAGCGCTTTTGTCTTGCTCTTTTATTTGAAAACTATTTATTGATCTTGCTCAGCAGCATCTGCCCCCTCTGCTTAGCTGTACTTAGCTAAGTGCAAACAGGCACTGCTGAGCTCCAATCTGCTTTAACATAGTGTGACACACCTCCTTTTGATGTCAGCTACTTGTTCTACCACTACCTACATGGGCCTAGCCCTACCACGGGTTATATCTGCGTACACTGTAGCCATTTTTGCTATTCAGTAACCCCATCTCATTTACATACAGCTAACTGAGTATACTCTGAATACTTCACTACTCCAGGGCCTGCCTCCATAGTAACCACTGACACATGCCATTGTAATACTCTGCATGCTGGGCACTATAATGCAATATATTTGCAAATGTCTACTTTTGACTTTTTTACACTTTTTTATTTTTTCCATAACGGCATGTTTTTGCATCGATGCATACGCAAACGTCATATATGTATTAAAAATATATTATTTTTTAAGTATTGTATTGCTTTCTCGATTCACTGGCCATAGTTTTGGCCATTTGCATGTCTACAGTACCATATCCACCCTTTTGTTAGGCTTTTACAGCCCCTGTTTAAAATTTACCATCGGGTACATGGTTTCTATTCGCTTACATTCCTTACACCAACACGGCACCTACACTGGTGCCTTTCTCCTTACTGGATCACAAATCAACCTCATTTGCTTGGTTTTCACCAGCTTATGAGGTGATTTGCATTCTGTGGGCCCTTCCATGTCCGCACGCTAGTGCACGCCCCTACACCCTGTTTACTGGATTGCTCGGCAGGCGTGTTCCGTGTTGGGGCTGTAACACTACACCTACACAGAGAAGCAATCCTTGTAGGCTTTACTAAATTCCACCACTGGTACAGACTTTCACATTGACCCCTGATTGCTAAAGGCACTGTTGTAAAAAGCATCACAATTACAACATTAGAATATTACCTACCACTATCACAGCTGATGCTTTGTGCAGTTGCAACATAATATAGATATTCCTAAACAAAATTACCATATGTATGGTTCAAGCCCCCAGGCTCAAACACTTTTTCAGCAGACCAAACCTTTTGGCAATTACCCAAAGGACGAACATCTGTAAGATACACAGTGAATAGTGTATCATGTATGAGTACAAAAGGAAGTCATTTTTTTAACCGACACACATATTTGATCAAACAATATGCAGTTATTTCAGCAAGATAAGGAAACTGTACAGTCTTCTTTTTCTTTCAGCTGTTCCCATTAGGGGTTGCCACAGTGGATCATCTGTTTCCATTTCTTCCTGTCCTCTGCATCTTGCTCTGTTACACCAACCACCTGCATGTCCTCTCTCACCACATCCATAAACCTTATCTTTTAGTTATGTACTCACCATAACTTCAGATGTTTGGGATCCATCTCGCCTACATTCTGACTGATGGGCTCGGAGCCGATCCCTCGGCTCCGACTTGGCACGCTTATGCTATAGAGCAAGGCCTCTAATTGGCTGAGCTATCTTTATCCCAGGATGCACCACCACTAATCCCCCAGATCTTGTTTGTCCGCATTCATGCACACATGCACAGCTTGATTATATAACATTGTTAGATGTTTCAAGATGAAACAACAGGATTCGGACCTTCTGATATCCTCTGATCTCCAAGGAAGGGGGAAGGAGGGTGGGTTATTAGGAATGTAGGCGAGATGGATCCCAAACATCTGAAGTTATGGTGAATACATAACTAAAAGATGTTATGTGATCCTATCTCGCCTACATTCTGACTGATGGGACAGCGTCCCTAGCACCTAAATCCAGGGTGGCTCATTGGAAAACACTCCTGAGCACTGTGGAACCAAATGAAGCTCGTCCTCTAGATGCCACATCTAATTTGTAGTGAGAAATGAAGGTGTCTTGGGGAAGACCATGTAGCCGCAGCACAAATGTCACTAATAGCAAGCTTAGAATGAAATGCTACCGAAGTAGCCATAGCCCTTGTAGAATGAGCCTTGACAGAGGTGGAAAGCTCTTTGTTAGAATAAATATAAGCTTGAGTAATACAATCCCTGATCCATTTGGCAATAGTGACCTTTGTGACCGCGTTGCCCAATTTGTTTTCTGCAAAGGACACAAACAACTGATCTGTCCTCCTTGATTGTTTGGTCCTATCCAAATAAAAACGTAACTGCCTGTGGACATCTAATGTGTGGAAAATAAATTCCGCTTTATTGGAGTATTTTGGGAAAAACTGGGAGCTCTAATGACTGTTGCAAGCATAAAGTAGAACAGACTTTAGGAACAAAAGAAGGATTTGGTCTGAGGGAAACCCTGTCTGTATGAAAACCAACACGGGGGTTTCACTGACAAAGCTTGAAGTTCTGAAACCCTTCTGGCTGAAGTAATTGCCACTAGAAAGGCTGTCTTCCATGATAGAAACTTTAAATCACAGGTAGCTGCCGGTTCAAAGGGGGAAGAAGTCAAGGCACGTAATACTATATCGAGATCCCATGCAGGTGCAGGATGAGAAACCTGAGGTCTTAATAGAGCAGCACCTTTCAAGAAGGTCTTACACAACCTGTTGCTCATTAAGGGTGGGTCTATGGATTCATGAAAATTAGAAATCGCTGCCAATTGTACCTTGATGGTAGAAACAGAAGAGCCTTGGTTGAAAAGAGAGGTCAGGAACTTGAGTACTTCTGCCACGGGAGTAGAAATGGGGTCCAGGCCCCGGAGTTGAGCCCAGATAGCAAACCTTTTCCATTTGCTAGAATACAGTTTCTTCGTAGCAGACTTGTGGGCTGAAGACAATATGTGCACTACATCTGGGTCTAGTGCATGTCTCCTGACTATGGTCGGAAGAGGAGGAGCCAGGCCGTCAATTTTAATGTGTGTAGGGACTGGTGTAGTAGTCCCGACTGATGAATCAGTAGGTCTGGGACCTGGTCCAGGAACCATGGACCTTCCAGAGCATGTTTCGAAGATAGGGAAACCAGACTTGACGAGGCCAGTAAGGAGCAATTAAGATCATCTTGCTCCTAAGAGAGATGCCTTCTGAATTACCCTGGGTAGTAGAGGAACTGGAGGGAAGGCATAAAGCAGGCCGGTGGGCCCAGGATGGACTAACGCGTCCATAGGGCTCTTCCGGAGCAAGGTTAGGAGAAAAAATCTTTGCACTTCATTCAGAGGAGTCAAGAGGTCGCTGTGCACGGAACTCCCCATTCGCTGAAAATCTGTCTTGTAATAGTCATGTTCAGAGACCATTCGTGAGGAGAGAGGATGGTTCTGCTCAACCTGTCGGCTATGTCATTGGATTTGCCCGTATGTGAGTAGCCACTAGGAAGCGTTTGGTTGAGACTGCCCATTCCCAGACCCTCATCGCTTCTCTGCAAAGAGGATAGGATCTGGTCCCTCCCTGTTTGTTCAGGTACCAGACAACTGACATGTTGTCTGAGTGAACAACAATTATGCCCTCAGGGAGGTAATAGTGAAGGGCTTGAAGGGACAGGAGTACTGCCCTCATTTCTAGGATGTTGATGTGGAGAGGTCTCTTCCGGATGCCATTTGCCCTGGACTGACCTGCCCAGGGAATGCCCCCACCCGTCTGGGAGGCGTCCGTGGTCAAAGTGGCCGCGGAGGAGGAAGAACAAAGGGTCGTCCCTGATCCAAATTGGAGGACACTAGCCACCAGCGAAGGTCCCGTCTGCAAGATTCTGTGATCCATATTAGATGATTGAGAGGGAGTTCCTGAAAGGACCACTGAGTTGAAAGAAGCCACTGGAGGATTCTCATGTGTAACCTTGCCAAGGGAACCAGCAGAACTGTGGCAGGCATCGATCCCAATAGCTGCATGACCATTCTGGCTGGGGCTTTGGACCTGGGGAGTAAGGCTCGAACCTGATTTTGTTTGATCTGAATTCTGTCTGCAGGTAGATAGACCCGCATCTGGTTTGAATCTATCTCTGCCCCTATGAATCTTATTCTTTGAGATGGCCGTAACACAGACTTTAGCCAACTGAAGGTGATTCGAGGGAATTGCCCAGTGATGTTGTGGCTTGCAGGCTCCGTAGAAGTAGATGCTTGGAGGTGGCAGTTAGAAGCCAGTCGTCTAGGTACGGAAACACCTGGAATCCTAGACTCCTCAAGTGAGCAGTCACTACTGCCAAGCATTTGGTGAACACCCTGGGGGCTGTGGTGAGACCAAAGGGCAGCGCACGGAACTGAAAATGACTGCCTCCTAGGCTGAAGCGCAAGTGTCTCATGGACGTTTGATGTATCTTGATATGGTAATACGCGTCCTTGAGGTCTATGGAGCACATCCAAACACCTTTCTCCAACAATGGGAGAATGGTTTGTAAAGTGACCATTCGGAACTTGGACTTCTTGACTGAACGGTTTAGGTTGCTTAGGTCCAAAATGGGCCTCAAGTCCCCGGTCTTTTGGCACCAAAAGAATCTTGAGTAAGTCCCTAATCCGATCTGGTCTGCGGGGACCGGTTGGATGGCTCCTTTTTGCAGCAGTTTTGAATTTTCTATGGCTGCGGTATCCCGTTGACTGGTTGGCGGGTCCGGGATTCTTTTGGACTGAGGGGGGGGACAACAGAATGGGATGGAGTAACCTCCGGCGATAATTCGAAGCACCCATCGGTCCTGAGTGATCCCTTCCCAGGCCTTTAGGTGCTTCGAAAAACGACCCCCGACTGGCTCCGGAGCAGCACAGTCGGGCAATCCCTCAGGGACTATGAAAAGCTGAAGAGCCACGAAAGGACTCACGGTCTCCAGTGTTGCGGGGGCCTCTGCCGCCTCTGAGACGGTGTCTTCCTGATGAATTTCCCCCTCCTCTGCCTCTGGAGGGGGAACCTTCCTGCTGAGAGGGGTAAGACTTCTGCGATCTCCGGAACCACATCTTCCCTCCTCTTTTCGCCTTGGGATAAGGCCAAAAGGGAGTGGAAAAATCGTGCTCACGGCAGTCAGAGTCTTACCCTCCTGCTCACAGCGGGTAAGTGTGTCTTTCACCTTGGGCCCAAACAGGGAGGACCCATCAAAGGGGGCATCGGCGAATGAAGACTTGAAGGCCTCCGCGAAATGACACAGGCGGAGCCAGGATTGCCTCCGTAGAGCAATGCCTGTACCCGCCGCTCTACTCACCCCTTCGGCCGCATACGAAATGAGCCTCATGGACGAGTTCGAAATGGATGACATCGTAGCCAGCTGAGATCCAACCATCTGGGCTAGCTCCTCAGGCAGGTTACTTAAGAGGGTATCGGATAGCTCCTTAATCAGATCCCTCTGGAATCTCGTAAAGTGCATCAAATAGTTCAAAGATCTCAGGATAAAGGCCGCTGAACTTAGGGTGCGCTTGCCGTACCGATCCATGCTCCTAGACTCCTTATTAGGAGGATGGACGGATGTAGAAGCCTCTGCTACATCCTGCTGTGTAGCAGATGCCACCACCATAGCATCCACAGCCACACCTTTTGTAAGGAACTCTCTATCTGGGGGTGCCGAAAGAAATTTGTTTGGACGAGCGGGCACCGGTTCCACAGAGTCCGGGTGTTCCCACGCCCTTCGACAGATCAAATCCAAGAGCTCGTCGAAGGGCGGAGACACCCAGGAGGCGGAGGGCTGAGCCCCGAAGGCCTTCAGGAACACCGACTCATCAGCAGAGGGAGGTTTGGACTGCCAGCCGTCTCGTTGTTTCAGGGCTTCCAGGATGTCTGCAAAGGAGACATCATCTGAGGACGACTTGGGGGACCCCTCTGCATCATCGAGATCGGTGTCAGATGTCAAAGACTCGTCAGGGGAGTCAACGTGCTTCCTCTTGCACGTTTTCTTCCTGGGAGGTTCTTCCGAAGAGGCTTCAGAAGGACCTCCAGGAGGGGGAGAAACCCCGGCAGGGGTAACCTGAGGCCCAGGGGCTCCGCTGTCTGCGGACAGGGGAACTGCCAATGACCCAGTCTCCAAATGTAGGGAAGGAGCTGGGGAAACTGTGGAGGTAGCCAATGAAGATTTGGCTAGAGCACTCCTCATAGCCCTGAAGGCGGGACCACCAGAATCCTGGGAAGGTCCCCCCTCCATGGCCACGACAGTGGACGGTACTCCCGCCGACGCACCAAGAGGGAGACTTGGGACCGAAGGTATCAATCCCGAAGCCCCCCCCCCCAGGGCCGAAGGAAGAAGTCCATGCACTGAACTCCGACCCAGGAGCCGGAGTCGGAGCAAGGGTCGGGCCTGGCCCTAACACCTCCACTGGTTCCACCAACACCTGCTCCAACGGTGCCGAAGCTGTTGGAGGAGGAAGTACAGTAAGGAGTGGACCATCGCCTCCGCCAAATGGGCTGGAGCCGAAACCATCTTTTGGAACACCGGAGACTGGAAGAGTCGAAGGAGCACCCTGTTGATGTCCGAATCAGACATCCTGGAAGATCTCGAGGATACCGATCGGGCCTGAACCGATTTCTCCATCGGCTCCGAAGGGCTCGGGGACCGGCTCGAAAGGACTCAACAATTATCGGCTCGAGGAAACCTTCAAAATTTCCCTTGGCGCCGATAAGGACTTCGGCTCTGAGGGGGAAGTGTCTGAGCCGATGACCCTTATCGGCTCCAATATCAGTGGAGCTGATGAGGGTGGCCCGCCTCTCGATGCCCTAGACCTCGGCTCCGAAACCAGAGGGGTCGAGGCTGGAGGCATCGAGGCAGACCGTTCCGACCTCGGCTCCGAAGTCCGTGGAGCCGATGGAGAAGTCTGCTTAGCTTTTTTAGCCATCAGTTCCGACTGACTGGTCGGAGCCGGCGCTTTCCTCTTCTTAGAAGGAGACGGAGAGGAAGATAAAGCCTCCTCAAAAGAAGGCTTGATTAATCCTTTGAGGATTCATTTGTTTTTCCTCTCCTGGAGGACTCGGGAGGAAAATGCATGGCATACACTGCACGATTCTTGGAGATGTTTGGCGCCAAGACAATAGACGCACGAGGAGTGGTCGTCCGTTATGGACATTTTGAACCCACACCTCGTGCACTTTTTAAACCCGGAGGGTTTATGTTCCTTAGACATAGTTCTACAGTAAAAAACAGACCACAACAGTAAACTTTAAGACACAGGTACAAATAAGTATGCCAGTAACTCAGAATATTTTAAACTGAAAAAAACTTTTTTTTTTTTTTTACACACAGAAGAGAAAGGGAAAAACAAGGAGGGTCAAGACCCTCTAACTCAAACGGGTACTTGACCCACACACAACCACTAAAGTAGTTAGTACAGGGGAAGGCCCCTCTAACTTAAACGAAACCTTCTCTGACAGGAAAATTTTAGCAAAACTCAATGAAACAACAAGAAACACACTCGTACACAAAAAAGAGCTGTTAAAACAGCTTTTGGGTTGAAATGAGTGAACTACTGACAGGAAAAGAGACTATAAATATAGTACTTAGCCCAGCCAATGTTGAGACCACGTCCAAGTTCTGTAAGCGGCAAACGAGATCTGGGGGATTAGTGGTGGTGCATCCTGGGATAAAGATAGCTCAGCCAATTAGAGGCCTTGCTCTATAGCATAAGCGTGCCGAGTCGGAGCCGAGGGATCGGCTCTGAGCCCATCAGTCAGAATGTAGGCGAGATAGGATCACATAACATCTTAGGCTTTCCTCTTTTCCTCTTACCTGGCAGCTCCATCCTTAGCATCCTTTTCCCAATATACCCAGCATCCCTCCTCAGCACATGTCAAAACCAATGCAATGTCACCTCTCTGGCTTTGTCTCCAAACTGTCCGACCTGGGCTGACCCTCTAATATACTTATTCCTAATCCTGTCTACCCTCGTCACACCCAGTGCAAATCTTAACATCTTTAACTCTGCCACAATCAGCTCTGACTCCTGCCTTTTTGTCAATGCCACTGTCTGCAACCCACATAACATAGCTGGTCTCACTACCCTCTTGTAGACCTTTCCTTTCACTCTTACTTGTACTCCAGCTCTGCACATCACCCTTATTCTTAAAAAATCGGTACCAAAACACTTTCTCCCCACTCCTCAGGCATCCTCTTGCTTTCCAAGATTTCATTAAACAATCTGGTTAAAAATTCCACTGCCATTTCACTTAAACACCTCCATGCTTCCACAGGTATGTCATCTGGACCAACAGCCTTTCCATTCTCCATCCACTTCATAGCTATCCTTACTTCCCCTTGCTAATTCAGGATAGCATCCTCTTGCTTTCCAAGATTTCATTAAACAATCTGGTTAAAAATTCCACTGCCATTTCACTTAAACACCTCCATGCTTCCACAGGTATGTCATCTGGACCAACAGCCTTTCCATTCTCCATCCACTTCATAGCTATCCTTACTTCCCCTTGCTAATTCATTGCATTTCCTGATTCATTGTCCCTACATAATCAAACCTTCTCTCTTTCTTTCATTCTCTTCATTCATCAGCCCCTCAGAGTACTCTTTCCATCTGTTCAACACACTCTCCTCACTTGTGAGTACGTTTTCCTCATTATCCTTTATCACCTTTACCTGCTGCACATCTTTCCTAGCTCGGTCCCTCTGTCTAGCCAATTAGTACAGGTCCTTTTCTCCCTCCTTAGTATCCAACCTTTCATACAACTCTCCATTCACCTTATCCTTAGCCTTTGCCACCTCTCTCTTTGCCATGCACCTCCTCCTCTTATACTCCTGTCTACTTTCTTCATCTCTCTGACAATCCCACTTCTTCACCAACCTCTGTCTCTATATACTCTCCTGTACATCCTCATTCCACCACCAGGTCTCCTTGTCTTCCTTCCTCTGTCCAGATGTCACACCAAGCACCTTTCTAGCAGTTTCCCTTATTAGCGCTGCTGTAGTTACCCAGATATTTGGTAACTCTTCACTGCCATCCAGTGCCTGTCTCAACTCTTCCCTGAACTCTACATCACAATCACCCTTTTTCAATTTCCACCATTTGATCCTTGGTGCTGCCCTCACACTCTTTCTCCTCTTCTTGATCACCAATGTCATTCTACAGACCACCATTCTATGCTGCCTAACTACACTTTCCCCTGTCTCCACTTTACATCTCCAATCTACTTCAAACTGGCCCTCCTGCATAGGATATAATCCACCTGTGTGCATCTCCCTCCACTCTTGTATGTCACCCTATGCTCCTCCCTCTTGTTAAAATACGTATTCACCACAACCACATCCATCCTTTTTCCAAAATCCACTATCATCTGACCTTCTGCATTCCTTTACCTCACACCATACCTACCCATCACTTCCTCATCCCCTCTGTTCCCTTCACCAACATGCCCATTGAAATCTGCTCTGATCACCACTCTCTCACCCTTGGGTACAGTCATCACCACTGCATCCAACTCACTCCAAAATTTTTCTTTCTCGTCCATCACACACCCAGCTTGTGGAGCAAATGCACTAACAACATTCATCATTACACCATCAATTTCCAGCTTTATAAACATCACTCTATCTGACATTCTTTTCACCTCCAAAACACTCTTAGCATACTGTTCCTTCAGGATAACCCCTACCCCATTTCTCCTCCCATCCACACCATGATATGTACAGTAAGGACGTTTTTTTCTTACTGTAAGGTATACATAACAGCACTTGGTCAATAATTTTGAACAGAGCCAAAAGTAATGGGGGACACAAACTCTTCAATTCATGGATATTTATTAAATATCACTCTTCTTCTTCTTATGGCTTTTCCCGGTTAAGGGTCGCCACAGTGGATCATCTGTCTGCTCATGATTGGCAGTTGGGTTTTACTGTGTCGAGTTGCCAGCCCGGTGCCCAACCTTCCACAAAAGACACACACACATGCACACACTCACACCTAGGGCCAATTTAGAGTGCCCAATCCACCTATTGCATGTCTTTGGGATGTGGGAAGAAACCAGAGCACCTGGAGGAAACCCACGGTAACATAGGGAGGACATGCAGACTCCTCACAGAAGGCACCCCAGCCGAGGATCGAACTGGAGAAAGTACAGTTTTGTACCTGCCATAAATGTAGATGTTCGAAGATCCACATTGCTGCAGTCCTTACACTTGGGTAGTCCGCTGTCCTCGGTCGGCCCGAATATCAAAGTATAAGGCTGACGTCGGTCAAGGCGCATTTGACTGACATCAGGACGTCAGGGTACAAATGCGCATGACCGACGTCATATCCTCAGTCTTTTCTTGCCCCAGATGTCAGAAGACCCTAGAAATAAAGGCCAAAACCAAAAGACAGCAAACCAACAACCAACCATCCTAGCACTAAAAATATGTACAATATATACACTATACATCCTATTTACAACCCAACCCACACAACCTCTAACTACAGAGGGAAGGAGGGAGGGAATTGGACTGCAGCAATGTGGATCTGC
>NW_025052333.1:0-11271 GCF_019279795.1 Protopterus annectens | reverse complement strand
GCGTTACAGAATGCTACAATTACTGGAACACAGCACTCCCAGAGGCATACTTCTAGGTGGATGACATCATCAGCAAAGGCAAAGATGCCATAGGGAATGTATGGAGACTGAGCAGTCTAGAAGCATATTACTGTCCCGAGGTAGCTGGAGACAAACACGCGGCAGTGGTGTAAAGGGACAACTGCCTATCTACAGCACAATTAGAACACTACATAGATACGAGATGGCACAGAGAGTACACCCATCAAGACAGTCAACCAGAGTGTTCAATGTAGGAATCCATCCTGACGTCGGGTATGGACATCTGTTGCCTGGATGACCACTATCGCTATACAGGATTTCAATGGTCATGCCCATACACAGGGGCACATAACTGAAACAAGGTGTCACTGGGCATGCTCACACACTTAGTAGCACACGTCCGTTTGGAATGTACTGTGTGTCCATCTACACAACGGCATACTGGGCATGCTCACACACTTAGTACTAGCGAAGGGCTGCCTTGTATGCACCGGGATTCAAAACCCGGAAGGGCACAGTGTGTCGATAGTGAACATTGTTAGCAACGCTCACTACATATTTTCTGACACCAGTCGTCAGTGCTAGATGTGTGCAATCACAGCTGACAATCCAGATCCAACAATGGGGAATACAGACATCTCTGCAGTGAGGAACACCTGGCATTGGCACAGTTGTGCACACACTACCACCGTATACCTCAGATACAGACATGGGGCATACCGACAGACGCTCAGGTGTTAGTGTCCCCATGTACATGAAGGCCACTCACATGTATGACCAGTACACACTCAAGAGCCATCACAGATGTCTCGGTGCAGATCACAGTGGTAAATGCCGCATCTACTATGTAGCCCTCAGACATCACCATGTCCTTGGACCAGCAACACACATCCATACATTACTACAACACCATGTTACTCATGACCAGTGGACTGTACATGGTCTACAGCAACTGTGCAGACTACACTGTACTGACAGGGTTCCATCATGTGTTATGCAATGCAATGATACCACTGTTCATAACAGGTCGGCTCTACACATAACAGGGCCCTGGGTCTTACACAGCTGTAACAGATGACTGTTGCACACCAAAACACTCATGTTTGGATATGACATACAGAATTGCCATGGATATGTACAGGGCCACACACACACACACACACACACACACACACACACACACACACACAACACCCCACAACACACACACACACACACACACACACACACACACACACACACACACACACACAACACATATGTACATAGCATAGCTTTGCTGTCCTCGTGCAGACAAGTGGCTACAGCAATCACACGCATGCATATGGAATGTAGGTCCATGGCTGTTGAATGCTAACAGTACATAAGGTAGCAATGTTGACTGAGATAACATTCCCTCTGTACTAGTTACCTATGACAACCATCATATCATACAACAGTCCATGTGTCATGTATGTCATCAGACATGTCCACCAATTGCAATGCATACAAACATGGCTACATGACAGGAATGTAGGGCCAACACACATGTACATGTAGTGGTGTCCATTCAGCTACCATGCATGTGCAGCAGCTGATGTATGTTTATCTGTGTCTATCTACAACATGCAGTCACAATGCAGCCCCATCATTGACACCTGTATATGGTGAAATACTGACAGTACGGTAGGATGTACATCAGGTATGGAATGTACAAAAAGTGGAGGACCACCTATGCAGAAGGAAGTATGCAGAAGACAGCTCACAGGTGTGTCCAAACCATCCTACCATACATGTGCAAACAGTACACTATGTTACTGTTACTTGAAGGTGAAGACATACAACCTACACAGCGGTCAGGGTGTTACTGACTGTAAATCACTTGACACCTGTAACACTTACGTCCTCCCGTGTGCATATAGCAGCACAATTGCAAGGTAGCGTTGGTACACATAATGGGCCAATACTGCTGCATGTCTGTCAGGCGTATCATCATATAGCAGGTGTATGATTCACAGTACTGCCATGTGTGTTTGCTTGTGTGACCATATATGCCACATGGTGGGGAATACATCCCAATTGTTACACACCCTGTACACTGTTGTAGAGATCTGTACATACTGCAGTGTAGAAAGCAAGACTAGGCAGGGGGGGTTTTGTATCACACACGTCAGCTATCTGTATGTGAATGACATTTGTGGACTCCACAGTGTGTGTGTGTGTGTGTGTGTGATGTATGGCTTTCTGGTGCATGGAGTGAGGGTGTATGCTACCATACAGAACAGACAGGATCCCTAACCCCTCATGGTGATGCAGTCTACTACCCTGTTGATGCCATCGGTCTCAGCCTCACTAGCTACCTGTACATGTTCATTCTCTGTGTCGCGTCATGTGGGTGCACAGTACTGTGAAGGGGATTACCACATAGGCAGGGGTCCTCACATCAACACTATTGAGTGTGCGTTATAGTGTCATTGACCCCTTGAGTGTGGGCATGTTACTGTGTTTTTCTGTGTAGGTCTGTGTGTGTTCTCATCCTGTAATGTGACAATGTATTACTGCTACACAGTGAGGCCTCGTGCTATCAACTGGCCTCTAACGTTGACATCAGCCAGACCGCTGTGTAAACCCCCCACACCATGTCACTATACCTGTGATGTGACCCAGTATGGATGTCACGTCTCTAGCCACTGTAGCCTATTAAACAGCTCACATGCTTCTGGATCAGTAGATATGTGGACATCTGTGGAATGGTAGCCTTTCTAACAGTGAGGTTGAGGCTACGTATAGTATGCTGGTATTGCCATACATGCCTGTGAGTACTCGACATTTACGCATGGGAAACTGAAAACACTGCTACTTATTTGCACATGCAATTAGACCTTAAGGAGGGAAGCAGGGCATCATTACCAACATGCTGTTACTGTTGTTACCAAGACAGATACTGTGAACATACAACAATGCACTCTAACTGCAAACACTGTAACATAATGGCACATGCAATTAGACCTTAAGGAGGGAAGCAGAGCATAATTACCAACATGCTGTTACTGTTGTTACCAAGACACATATTGTGAACATATAACAATGCATTCTAAACCTGTACTACATGGTATGTCTGGTGCGTGTCAACAGTACACAACAAATGTAATATACACTTATCTCACTATTCTGTTCACCCTGTGCATCAGACCATATGAGCATGTCCCTGCACCGATGGTGTGGATGACAGGGATGTGGCACAGGCATCATCATATGCACAGGGTGATAATGTTTGCCAGGGGCATGGGCTGCACCAGTGGATGACATCATGTGCGTGGGTTAGGGCCGGTGATCTGATTGGACATGTGTGGTCGTTATGCATGTGGGGGGTGCCCTACAGATGTTTCTGCTGTGGATGGGGCACACAGTTCTGCCATGTGTCCGGCCTACACAGGGGTATTATTGACAGCTCCAGATTGTACAGACCAGGATGTACAGCTCACTTTTCCCCGGCCAGGCCATGACCTGTGCCTGCCAGGGGTTGCACGGGCACTACCAGGCAGAGGTACAGATTGGCTACTGTCCGATGACACATGTCCACTGGAACCGTGCCCCGGGGAACCCCAGGGCCACACCCAAATGGCCTGCTGTGTCCTGGTGGACAGAAAGCACCAGCTGCACTGCTACTGGCACTGTGGGAGCGGGCATGTGAGGTGCTTGTTCACGTTGACCTGCACCAGGTGGTGTAGCTGGCCTCCCCACGGGCCTATCCCCCTCACTCCTACCAGATGTTGCAGCACAGACAGCTCACGCTCGTGGATTGCCATGCCACGGTCGAGGATTCCAACCATGTCACCCAATCGCCTGTCCAGAACATCAGCATTCTGCTGTTGAGCATTTGCCAATGCCTGAATGTTGTCATTTAAGGAATGGATAGCAGCCCTCTGAAGCCTCTGCCCTTCTCTGTTCTCGCATAGAAATGCCTGTGCCACCTTTAAAGTCTGAAACATGCGTCTGGTGACACCAGCTGCTCCCTCTGTCCTGCAGGTGCATGTCTGCCAGAGGTCCTCCCACGAGCAGCACTGGCCACATGCCTGTGGGCACATCTGCAGTCATTACACTGACACCATGGTGTGAAGAACACCTTCTGTAGCCACCACACATTCCTGTTCCAAGCTAAAACCCCTGACTGTCCTTCCTCTATGGCCACTGGTGATGGGGTATGTGTTGGAATGAGAACTGTGTGGGAAGAGGGGACATAGCTGGGATGGCAACCATTGGCACAGATTCAGCCCCTGACAACCCTGCCTGTACCTCATGCATATGTTCATCACTGCTAGAGTCTGTGGGGACACTACCATCAGATGGACCACAGGAGGGTAATGCACCTACATCACCTGTGAATGCAAAGAAAGACTCTACATTACAATAGACACACAGACAGACAGAGAAAAGACACAAACACAGACACACGGGCCCCCAGACTCACACACAGAAAAAGACACACAGAAAAAGACACAGAGACAGACCATGCATGTGATTTGACAGAAACATGCATGTGATACAGCAGACGGGATGCAGCTCAGACATTAATAGTGGTAGTTAGCATACATCCTGGGTTGCACACAACAGCAAGCAGGTGTCATATCAGAAGCCATGCAGTTCACACAATCATGGTAGTAAGCATGCATCCCTTTAATACACCATATGGACCAGCACAGGCTGATGTGACCTTTACATTAACATGTAGTATGACATGTAATATGCTGACGTGTGCATTGACATGCATACATGTCTGACACAATGGTGTCCTGACACATGTACAGCGGTGTAATTGGTATCACATTGCAGTGTTGTCTGCATGCCCTACAGATAGAATGCACTTTTAGCAGATGTGCATGAGCATTGAAGGGTAGCATGAGGCGTCTACATTGCTATACAGTGTGACGTACAGGCACTGTGCCATTGCATGGCATCATGAGGTGTCTATATTGCTATACATAGCCCTGATTGTGTGCATACACATTACATAACTACCGTGGATTGTGACCCACGTCGCTGAGGTGTATACACACTAAACCCTGCTGTGTCATGTGACAGGTCACTGGAAGACTTACGGATGACACCCCTGCACAACTACTAAAATGACTTAGCTGCCTGGCAACTTTGTCCACACATGGCAGACTTGTCAATACACCATGTCCCATATGACATTTATGTATCACACACACGAGGTGCACGGCTGACAGTGATGTCTAACAGCAGCAAGGGAAATGTATGGTATCTGTGGCCTGATGTGGTGCCTATGTCTGTGGAAGCTGTACAGGTGACTACTGTCATGTTATGACATAGTCATGATGTTCAACACATCTTATATGGTCAAATTAAGTGACACCTCCACAAGCTGTGCACAGGCTTTTAGGATGTCCAGTGTTCCACATCAACTATATAACCATTCAACAAAGGCTATAGTTGGACCATGTGTGGACAATGTGCAACAGGGTGTATACACATCACATCTACTGTGTGTTGCTACATGTCTCTGGCCATCCTCCATGGCCATGTGTGAACATGTGTTGGCCAAATGTTTGTGATGGCCATCTATCTCACATGTCTGTGTTGTCCCATATGACATACACCCATAGATGTCAGATACGTCACTGTCCACAGGGTTATGCAGACAAAGGTTTGTATGTTTGGTATGTGGGGTATGTATTATGGGATAGTGAGACAACTGTTGCAGCAGAACATGTCAGATGGCACATCACAATGTGTGCACCCATTGCAGGGGCATATTACACAATGGTGAATCCTGTGGGCTGCCCATATCCCAGCTCACTGTGTGGTACTGTTTGTGTACCACACGTGTTATTCCAATGTATAGTACATATGCCTACATTGAACAACACCTCCACCTTGTATGCATAGCTGTCCACACATCTAGCAATGACAGATACTGTGGTATCATGTCGGTGTTTAACTTAGTTTGTATATATATTGCACATGGGTAGCCAGTGTGCTTGAAGACAGAGGTGACCTGTATATCGTGACTGGACCATACATTATGTGTACAGTGTTAACTGGCCACATGGCGAATAGATCTATGCATTAACATGCCTGATACTGATAACTGTCTCACCTGCAATGGACTGATGTCTGTGCAGCCCCAGAGGTACCTGTATAGGGGTGACACAGCAGTTTGAACATTATCCATGACTGTATGACAGCTACAGGGTGCACTGTGCATGTTAAGACATTCGCCTGTAAATAGCATATAGTATGCACAGGGGCATACACAGGGTAGCATACTATAGTATGCGGCATGTTTTAAACATACCTTGCATATGATGTTACATTACATATTGTACAGTGACATATGCATCTAAATGGGATATAATAGTCATATGTGCAGTAGTGACTTACCAGGCAACTCCAGGCTCGGTGGTTGGGAGACACCCACCTCAACGATGGCAGCTGGTGTTTTTGGATGCTGTTCTGAGGGTGTCCCCAGGCTGGCCAGTAGCGCCTCGGTGGTGTGAGTGGGGCTGGGGGGGGCCCACCACCTGTTCCACCTTGTTCCCTGGTGATTGCATTGGCACGCTGTTTAAATGTCTTTCAGGTCCTGCAGTGTCTGCACCTGCTGGTAGGTGCGGTTATGGCCACCCACATCTTTAAACCCCTCCTGAAGTTCCTGCCACAGGTTGTCACGCTGCTGGGCATGCTGTGGCACATGGCTGAACAACACCTCATAGTTATCATTGAGGTACAGGATGAGGGCATCATCCTCCAGGTGGCTATATGCTGGCAGGCATGAACGAGGCATTATCTGGAAGACATAATGATGGAGACAGGTCACAGTATCACAGAGATGTACAGAGATACAGCTGCACATACATTTGTATTAAATCTAGTGCATATGAACAGTTATCTTTGCAAATCTCATGACACTGACACACTGACATGTTTGTGTCACAAAATGTAACATTTGCATTGGATATCATCACCATATATGTTGGGCACCTCATTACATTACTCATGCTCCATGTGAATGCTGCCTTGATGTGGGCATGTCTGTTTGCCTTTACTGGTGTTCTTACCTATCAGCACATGCCTGGATGTGTCCACAGTAATGCTGTTGACCTTGATGCTGTAAATATGTCACATATCAACACATACTCTGCCTTAAGGACATGAGCAGTGACAATGCAACATGCCCTGGAAACCTTTACATGCATGTGTTTTGCCATATACATCTACATCTACACGGCACTGTACAGCAGTTCAACATCCTGCCATTTTCGCCTGTGTTGCACATGTGATACACATGGGACAATGGCTAGGGGCATTATTCAGGGATGGTTATCAACTATAGCATGTATGGGCAAGGTTTTCTAGCTGTATCCAACAGCCATTTTGCCACCCAGGTGCATCAGTGCCACATTACTGATCCAGACAAAAGATACATCTACCATGCGGTCATCGCACCATGTATGACAGAGATGACATGTGCAGCTTTGATGGACAGGGTTGCATGGTATGGCAGGAGTATGTAACATGTATGGCACAGGGATCTGTCCAGCATGTGGCATCCTTGTAGTAAGGTGGCTGCCCATGATGTATGTCTTTCAGATCATGATATGTACTGTAGCATGTCCAACATCACAGTGTAGCACATGTCTTTATGCAAGGTAGCCAGCATGCTGCATAGTGGAGGTGAGGATTGTGAAGGCTGGTATCACCCATCCATGCATGGCCAATACCCCTGAAAGGTGATATGTGATCCAATATTGGTCACCCGAGTGCTGAGTATGCCTGTCCAATGATCTCCATGCTCATGGATGGCACCCTGTCATGACATGGGTTTGTATGACTACCTAGTAGGCCTGGAGACGTCACCAGCTCAGAGAAGTGAACTGCACAGCACCATCCCTTGCACACAGTGTCCATAATGTTGACCGCTGCCTAGGTGGTAGTTAATGGGTACAGGGTTATTCACCTAGCAGTGACAATGCTTTAAGCAGCTGTCAGATTGTGCACAATTAAACCCCACCCACAAAGCCCATTCTGTATGTTGTCCACAACACTGAGACAGCTATTGCTCCTAGGTCATGGCAATTCACATTCTTACATAACGCAGATGCCACCCATTTGTCTGTGTGGTATGGGCTACAATGAGGGGGGAGTACAAAACATTAACCCTGTTTTACTGTAGCTGCCACTGGTGTGATATGCACATGTCACTCAGACACCTTTTGTAGTGTTGCTTCTGTCAACAGGCCACTGGTAGAACACTCCTGTGACATATAAAGGTACATCTAGTATACTCAGTGTAGCTGGAACACAGTATGGGTGATGATGTCCTATGACCTGTCACAGGTATGCTATGCAGTGTGAAATCATCCGTACTGTCATCTACATCTGTACTGCTAACATCTACATTGATAAAGGTTCATAGACTTGCAGACCATACTCAGCAGGGTAATAGTGCAGTGCCTCCAATTATGACTGGCGTCTCCACTTGTGGGTTGCAGTGGGT
The DNA here is from genome assembly GCF_019279795.1 of Protopterus annectens. NCBI lineage: Eukaryota > Metazoa > Chordata > Ceratodontiformes > Protopteridae > Protopterus > Protopterus annectens. The sequence continues at coordinate 2,753 of NW_025052333.1, read as the reverse complement.
TTATATTATCCAACACCCTATCTGTATTGCATATTCATGCTCAGCAAATGTTCAGAAGACGTAAGCACTTCATGAGCTACTAATTACTATAGCACCCATTCCAACTCATTTCCTACAAGTACACTGTCTGTCCTTACATTTCCAGCTTGCTTACAGTACAACAGCTGTTGTACACACATATCTTGTGAGACATGGTTGAATATACAGGCATGTCCAAGTGTCACTTACCAGTGTTATTGCCTGTCTATATGATGAATATGGCAAACATGAGGCAATAGAGCAATTGTCTCATGTACACAGTCAATGCTCACCTCCCAACATACGACACTACAGCCTGTGGGAGATGCACATATGTAGCCATGCTGGGGTAATGCTCTCACCAACCCAGACTGAACCTGACATTCATGTGGAGACTTTAAAACATTTGCAACACACCCCACTCATCACATAGTCTCACTAGATCTCCACCACCACAGGCCACACATAGTATGACTATGACATTTGCAGAACCTCTCCATACTCTCTGTGTAGGCAACAGAGGCAGCCCCATCACCAAACACAACACCAATTACTTATAGCCCACAGACTCATGTGTGCCCATCAACTACAGCCAATAGGGTGTTATAACATACCCAACACACCAGTCATAGGTGACTCTGTAGGCGGTCACACTGATGTCCCACTCAGCAGGCTACACAAGGTGATAGTTGCTTACATCTGGCTGTCGGGTAACAGGATCTGCAACATAACCTATGCACCCATGCCACACCTCACCAGGTACAATTTGACTGTCATTCTCCATGTTAGTGTGACTGCCCTGAGATGTAACTTCCTGGACTACATGTACAGGGACATGCAATAGCTCTCAGGTCTTGTAGCCCAGAAGGTATCAGCCAAGCCCTGAGAAGCATTCTGCATTCATCCAGACTGATACCACTGTACAATGACTGAAAGTTTCACTTCAGCAGTTGCCTATGCTTCTGCTGTCATTCCACAGGCATCCAGTATCTGTCTGCTTTGAATGACATGGTCAACAAAACACGATGCTTTGGCACAGATGACCTGCACCTGTCGGCCCTGGGGTTACAGATAACATGTAAGGCTCTTGTTGCTCCTATACTGACTGTCTTGGACAATTTCCAATAACATTCACCATCAGAACAGGAACAGGCAAGCAAAACCTGGGGTAATGTTACTCAATGCTTGACATCTTCATCTCTAACGCACTCAGGTGAGGCACTCCTTATAATGGACCACTTTGATATCTCTGCAGTAACTGGGACCTGCCTCTAGGCTCTGGAGAGCACACCTGCACTGACAGGTTATACGCAGACCACACCTTTCAGTCATGTAACCAGGACCAGAACACACCGGAGGTGTGTCCATATTTCACAAGGATGTACACACCTCCAGGCTGGTTACTTAGCACAATGCATCAGAAGTGATCCACGTGCAACTAACTGTGGCCAGAACTGCTATACACATTGTAACTTGCTATGGATTCCACAACATACCCCATGGTTACCGGCCCTCATTTCTTGGTGTACTGGACAGTAGGGTTCAGACAGGAACTACTGATGTGAGACTGACACTACCCCACACTTAACTGGGATACCTACTCATGTACCGACACATTAGGCCAATGCTTTCTGGGATTCATAACCTCCACATGGCTGGATCAACCCATACACACCACCACCAAGGCCAACAATATCCTAGACATGGACATTACCAACATGTGACTGGTGTTCCACACCTAGGGTAATCCCTCTTGGTAGTTTCCAAACATATGCTAATCACCCTTGTTATCCACATCCCGGCACCCCACCCTTCACGGAATACACAGTACAAGATTTCTACAAGGCCTACTTCAGACGTCTTATGACAGCGGTAGTAAACGTCATGACACCCGTGCAGATGGACAATGTACTTACAAAAGCTGAAACATACACCGGTGCACTTCATTAGCACTTACATGACTGCATGGATCATGCTGTCCCAAACAGAGCCATGATGGTACCCACCAGATAATGGACGCCACTCTGGGGGTCCAGTTCCATGGACATAATGTGCAACAAAAGGTGGAGGCTGTTGCAAAGTGGAGGACAATCCCATGGGTGGGGTAGCTCACTGGTCAGCCTCAGTAGGAATCCAGGATCCCTTATCACATTTTCCAAAGCTATCTACATAAACATTACTGCGACACATTCCAAGGACTACCACAAAGCATTATGGAGGTATGTCAGTACTCGATGGCAATACCCACATCTGCTCTGACATACGGTTAGGCAGGAACATTACAGAACCGACTGATATTGGCAACATCCTGGCAAATAGGTTCAATGCTAACTTTACACCTTCTCACTCCCTACAGGGCCAAAATCCATACAGGAACAATGCAGAGTCCCTGGTCACAACACAGTTCAACCTGCACTCTCTAAGCCTGGAACACAGACTCCATGTGACCGTCCAACATCCCAGGCTGGATTTACACAAACATGGCTCCCCACTTGGCCACCAGATTCACTAATAGCCTTGTATCAGACATTGTGGCCCTGAATGGCACACAGCAACAGTTATCACACTCACACAGGTGGCCACAATGAACCAGAGGGACTATTGCCCTATATGCCTGACTGGACTGTTCTGCAAGGCTATGGGGCACATCATCATGGAAGTCATTCACAGAGACATTGGTGGCTCCAGACCTTTGATGCCACCCAGGTTGATTTGTTAGGGCCAGACCATGGTCT
>NW_025052332.1:0-12203 GCF_019279795.1 Protopterus annectens | reverse complement strand
GGAATTGCTTTTATTTGGGGATAGGCAATTCCATCGGGGGGGCGGGGCTATGCTTAGGAAGTATGAGGGATGTTATCAGGTGCATTAGTGCCAATTTTAAGGATTTTCTTTATTGTAGAAATGGGTATAGGTTTTAATGAGGGAGCAGAGTGGGAGGAAAGTATTTGATACTGGTAAGGATGATGAGGAAGTTAGAGTGGAAGAGTTAGTAGCTGGGAATGGGGTAAGAGAAGTGCATGGTGGTTTTGGAGAGGGTGAGGGTATTGGATGATAAGGTGGAAGTAGAAAAGGAGGAAGTTAGTCTGCTAATAGAGTCAATGACGAAGGAGTTAAATTGAGTAGCCAGGTCTAGGTCTGGGGCATTTGGACCAGGGTGGGGTGTGTGGTTTGCTAGGGTTAAGGAGGGTAGAGATTCCTTTCCAGAATCTCTGTGGATTTGTTTTATTATTGTTTTGAAGGGTAAAGAAATAATTTTGTCTGTCAGAGACAGTAAGCTTTTTTACTTTGTTTCGTGGTATTCTATATTCAATTTGGGATTTGGTGGTCTTAATTTTCTGGTAAAGTGCCCAGGCTTTATCTCTGAGGCATGGCTGCTAATGTATTTTTGGTAATCCAGGGGGCAGAGTTATTTTTTATTCGCTTTGTCCTTAAGGGGGCTTGGGAATCAAGTATCTTTAAGAATGTAGAGTTAAAGTGGGAGACTGCATCATCTAAGGATAGTGTCTTTAGATTGTTCCAATTAATCGCTTTTAGAGAATTTGAAAAGTTTGTTGGGTTGAAATTTTTGTGGTTGCGGTTAGTAATATAAGTGTGGGGAATTGAGAGATGCAGGGAGTCGATAAGTGAAGATGGGCAAATGATCACTTAGAGCCGGAAGAATACCGCTGTCAGAGTGATAGTGTGGGTGTGAAACAAGGATCCAATCTAATATACTGCCACAGGAAAGGTTTTTAGATGGACGAGTTACTTCATTGATTAGCTGGGAGAAGTTATATAGGTTAATGTTAAGGGGGTTGGTTGGAGATTGAATGGAGGTCCAATTGATATTTACATCGCCTAAAATTATGGTTTCATTACTAATGTTGTTGGAGAGCCAAGAGAGGATGTCTTCTAATGTAGAGATATTGTCACCAGGGGGGATATAGAGAGATACAAGACATATGTGTTTATGCTTGTTGACTTGTAGGAGGGTGACGGGTATTTCAGCATTGTTGAATTGTGACATAGGTTTGTCGTACGGAGTAATTAACAAGAATGTTGAAAATAAGAGAGCTACACCCCCCTTTTATGGGACCTGTCTTTTCTAATGATAGAGTAGTTAGGTGGAATTATTTCGGAGTCTTTTATAGAGGGTTTTAGCCATGTTTCTGAGATAGATAGGATGTCAGGTTTATTATATGTGAGCCAGGCATGGAGGGTTGCTATTTTGTTGACTATGCTTTGGGAGTTTAAAGAAGTAAGTAATAGAGGCTTGTGTATGGTGGTAGAGGTAAAGGGGCCTGGGTTGGGATGAATATTGCCTAATAAGAGACAGGTAGCTAGGTGAAGGATGTGGTTGGAGAGGTAATTAAGTAGTTTAGTAAAAGGGTTGGGTACTGTTGTGATGGTGAAGGGGTTTTTGGTAGTAGTGGGGATGGAGAGTTTAGGAGAAGTGAGTATTTTGTAGGAGAAGAATAAGTGTTGTTTTATAGGAAATAGATGGGAGAGATGGTGAGTGTGAGTGTGAGAGGAAGTTTGATGGCGGTTGTGTGATAGAGACGTGAATGGTGGCAGTTTCTAGGTTGGGTGAGGTAGTGAAGATAGGAAAGGTTTAGAAGTAATAATAGTAAAATAGAGATAGATGAAGGTTTTAAAAGCATAATGATTAAGGTTACTTAGTTAGTAGTAAGCTAAATGAATTAAGTATGTTTTTAAAGGTAAATATAGTAGGATGTGTTGGTATAGGCAAAGATTGTAGTGGGTAGTGCAGAGTTAAGAAGGAGGTGGTAGAAATGGTAGAAGCTGGTGTAGGGAAAGATAGGGTCAGTTATTGGAGTTAAAGTGTAGATCTGGAGTCTGATGGTGTAGTTAATTAGAGGGTGTGGTAACAAGGAGGTGAATAGAAGATACTGGGTGTGTCAAGGGTATCGGTGATGGATTGGTGTAGGGAGGAAGTGGGTGTGGTAAAAAGAGGAAATCAAGCTAGTGGTGCTGGGGGCGTGTGGGAATTGGGGGCAGGGTAGGGGAGCGGAGTGAGCCCGTAGGGCGAACGGAGCGGGAAACACTAGGAGAAGGATGAGAGCCAATCAGCGGAGCTTAGATTGCAGGAAAATAAGCTGTAAGAGGGTAAAAGGTTCTGGATGTAATAGGTGGAGTGGGCTGAGAGTTCAGTGAGAGATGAAAGTAAAGGCTAGTAAGGGAAGAAAGCAAGAAGTAAGTAAAGTAATGGAATATCAGTGGAGGGTACCCTCTTGTGATAAGTGTAGAAGTACACTAGGTCACTAGGGCAGCGAATGGGCTAAAGAGGATTGAATGGGAAGGAGCCTGTAAGGATTAGAGAAATTAGAATGAGGGTGAGAGTAGAGGGCAAAGATAAGAGGGTATAGGCCACTGGTTGTCCTGGGAGATAGCGACAAAATAACAACAAGGAGTAAAATTACAGAAGCTTGGTAGCAGCAGATACGTGCTTCCTCAATGTCCTTTGGGAGACTTTTCAACCTTCCCAGCAGGGGTTAAGGCAGCAAAAGGTAAATATTGCAGGACCACAGAACAATGGAAGAATCTGATGACTTTAGTTGGGTATAAGTATCCACCCCGGCGAGGTCCCAAGGGAATATGCAGGGTAAAAAAAGCTGGGAGAGGAGAAAAATAAAAGAGGATTAATAAATGTGTAATTGTAACAGCATGAGTTCCCTAGTAGTAGTGATAGGCAGGTAAGGAAGTAGTGTTGGCACAATTACTAAAAATGAAGCAAATAAAGGCTAAGTATAGAATGTAACAAAGGAGTCTATCGAATGGTTAAATAAACAGTGAAATGTAGTGAACAATATACATTAACCAATAGATACAATTTAGCAATAGAGTCAAACACTAAAGATTAAATATTCAGTGGGATACTGTAGGCTACATACAAGTTAGGTGTACAACTGGGCTCTGTATCAATTCAATTTGAAAAGACAAAACAATGTCATCAAAAGTCAGTTCCAACAGTAGGCACTTATTAATAAACAGCATACTCTTGATAGTACTACTTCTAAGCAGGAAAAACACCTTGGTAGGTCACTGGGAGCATTTAGCCAGGTGCATGTGAAGACACATGCAGTGGAAGCTGGCGTTGAGTCAGTAATATAGTAAATGCTTCAACCGTTAACAAAAAAAGTATTTAAATGGTGCCTTTTACTCTCCTGGTACCTTGGTATGCCCCACAACAGTAGTTAGTCAAGCGCAGGAATAACATATGCGGTATGATGGCATATTATACAATCAGTAACTGATATCTGTAGAATATTTCAACAGGAGGGGTGCAACACAATATAGCGTAGTAGCATGTGGGCCCTTCTGACTATAATAACAGTATATTAGCAGTAACCCTTTCTAACAAACAACCAGGCATTACTCATCAGTGTACTCTTCAAACAGCAGGAGCGTGAGCTCTACAACAGCAGTCGCTAGAATTAAGTAAAAGGCTGTTGATTATGCAAAAACCAATAAGCAGATATTGAGCTGCCAATACAAGAGCACTGATTCTATGCAGTGATCCCTTCAACAAGATATTTAATACAAGCATTAATAGTCGTTGCACTCCTTAAACAACAGGAGGGTAAAGATACTATAAAACATCAGTCTAAAGAGTAAATACAAGCTGTTAGGATATGACTAAAACCAAGAATATACAGATAATGAGTATCAAGCCTATGAGCCCTTATCCTCAACTGCTATCTTGTGCGATAAACTCTATAAATAGACACTGTTAATATGAGCAAACATTTCAAGCTGCTTTGCATTTTAGTAAAAAACGTTCCTAGCAACAGGAGCGTTAAAACATCCAGGAACAGCAGTGCTAGTTAAAGAAAGAATGCATAGCATAGAACTTTTATGGCAGAAACCAGAATATACAGGTAATGAATGAATCCAGTCTTTTAGCCTCTATCCTGGCGTTAACTTATGCAATAAACTCTATATACAGCGCTGTTAATATAAGCAAACCTTTTAAGCTGATTATCGCATTATAGTATAAAATGTGTTCCGTAACACAGCAGGAGTGTTAAAACACCCAAGAAATGCAGTCGCTAGTTAAAGAAATGATGCATAGCATGGAACATTTATGGCTATCAGGTCTGTGTACCTTAAGGGATATTCCCAATTCTTTTACAAATAACACATGGAGTACTTACAAATGGAGCACACTCTAGCCAGGTGCATACAGAAGCCAAGGATGGGTAGGATTTAAAGATGGCCAGAGGTGAGGGGTTAAATAACCTCTAGGCGGATGTGGAGGGAGGGAGGAGCAGGAAGTGAGCTAACAGGAAAGGTGGTATGTCTACTATGTAAGGGGAGGAGTCACAGAGTAAGGAGCAAGCTGGAGGGTGGGAGAGGAAGTCAGAAATAGGGTTGGATGATTAAAGGAGATAAGGTAGAAGGGAGGAAGGCTAGTTAGATATGAGGGATAGAAAAAGAGCAGGAAACACTAGGAGAAGGATGAGAGCCAATCAGTGGAGCTTAGATTGCAGGAAAATAAGCTGTAAGAGGGTAAGTAAGGTTCTGGATGTAATAGGTGGAGTGGGCTGAGAGTTCAGTGAGAGATGAAAGTAAAGGCTAGTAAGGGAAGAAAGCAAGAAGTAAGTAAAGTAATGGAATATCAGTGGGGAGGGGTACCCTCTTGTGATAAGTGTAGAAGTACACTAGGTCACTAGGGCAGCGAATGTCTGGACATGAAATAATGAATGTCCTGTGCAAGACTGATCTCTTTCCACTGAGTCAGTCTCAGAACCAATTTGTGTGCAACAACCTGTTGCCAAAGAGACAGTAATGCATAATCTGACTTTAAGGAAGTGCAACAGAATGCCAGGGAGGGAAGTGGCAGAGTGCCCTTTACATGCTCATTCTGAATTTGTTGCCTCCATCCCCTACAATGATTAAATTAGTCCATGTAGCCCAATGTGATTACATTCATGATAGCAGAACTTTGGATAACACTATAATACATTTGTATCAATGCAAGATGCCATCAAACAGTCACAGCCCTTAAGGCCAAACACAATGCCAGACACACTAGTCATTGGTGACTCCATAGTCAGACACACTGACGTCCCGCTCACCAGACTGAGTAAGGAGAAGGTCACAGTAAGCTGCCTGTCCGGTGCTAGAATCCACCACATAACGCAAGCACTCAGGTCTCTCAACAGCAGGTACAAATATGACTCAGTCATTGTCCACGCTGGTGTAAACGACCTGAGACGTACCTCCTTGGACTACATGAAAAGAGACATTGAGGAGCTCTCTGATTATGTAGCCCAGGCAGGTATGACCCTGACCTTGAGCAGTATCCTACCTTCACCAAGAATGATGCCACAATACAGAGATAAGATGATCAGCTTTAACAATTGGCTTAAACTCTGGTGTCATTCAAAGGGGATCCAATGTCTGTCTGCCTGGGATGACATGCTGGACAAGCCACGCTGCTTAAGGGGCGGCTTGCACCTGTCACCCTGGGATTCCGGATATTGGCAAAGCCTCTTGCCACCCCCATAGTGCCTTTTTAGGCAAGGCTCAAATTCTAAACCTACCACCCTAGAACACAAAAAAGGAAAAAAACTAAGGGTAATGCTGCTCAATGCCAGAAGTCTAAATCTCAAAATGCATGCACTCGAGGCCCTTCTCAGTATGGAGAACATCGATGTCTGTGCAGTGACAGAAACCTGGTTCAAGGCTCCTGAGAGCACCCCAGCACTATCAGGTTTTACCTCTTATCATGCGTTCCGGCCCCAAAATCCGGACAATACCAAGAAAGGAGGGGGGGTATCCATATTCATCAAAGACACCCACACCTCAAGACTGGTGGCAAACGATGCATCGGAGACCATCCAGGTGCAATTAACCATAGGCAAGACTGCTCTGCAAATTGTAGCATGTTACAGGCCACCCTCACAAACTCAGGAACCTCACATGGCCTTCCTGAAAACACTAGAGGGGATAAATGTATCACCAAACACCATCATACTAGGTGACTTCAATTACCCTAATATAGACTGGGAACACTACTCAAGCCCAAACACCCTAGCCCAAAAGTTCCTGGAATTCATAAACTCAAATGCCATGGAACAACTAGTCACCATCCCACAAGAGGAGAAAACATACTTGATCTCATCATCACGAACATGGGAGCACAATGTTCAACACCGAAGTATACCCTCACTGGTGAGATCAGATCACAAACTAATCTCGCTGGAGGTCCTCATCCCACCCCACCTGAAATAAAAAGACCACAGTAAAGAACTTCTCAAGCCGACTTCACACTTCTAAAGACTAGTGTGGTCTCCTTTAAGGCCCCAGAGCCGACGGAAAACAGTACTCAAGCCGCTGAATCACTTACAAATGCCTTCTACCAGCACCTGCAGGACTGCATGGATAAGGCAATCCCAAGCAAAACAAAGACTCTTTGTACCAAAGGCAAGCGTCCACTCTGGTGGACCCCAGCCATAAACAAACTCTACAACAAAGAAGGAAGCTACTACAAGATAGAGCAAAATCCTTAAAAGGTAAGACACTCTTGATCACTATAAGTAAAAAACTAAGAGCTCTCATAAAATCATCCAAAGCAAATTTTGAGAGAAAAATAGCTAAAGACTCAAAAGACAATCATAAGGCCTTCTTTAGCTATGTTAGAAACCTGGGAGGAAACTCCCAGATATGCTCAGAACTAGTTCAAAATGATGTGAAGATTACTGATCCTACAGACATTGCCAACATACTGGCTGACAGGTTCAGTGCAAACTCCCCCCCAAAAGGAGAGATATCTATACCAAGCGATTGCAGCCCCCCAAACATCTCCAACGCCCAAGTGAGAACTGCTCTCTCCAAAGCAAAAAACACAGCATCCATGGGACCTGATGGTGTCCCCGGCTGTGTGCTCCACGAACTCAACGAGGAATTAAACCCACAGCTAGGACAGCTGTTTAATCATAGTCTTACCTCTGGATACGTACCCAGGGAGTGGCGCACTGCAACTGTGGTCCCACTTCACAAAGGCGGTGCCTCCACCGACCCTGGAAATTACCGGCCCATTAGCTTGACAAGCCTTATCTGCAAAGCCATGGAGAGGATCATAATGGACCTCATAAATAAAGACATAGGGAATTTGCAGACTTTGGATCCATCCCAGTTTGGCTTTGTCAAAGGCAGATCATGCCTTCTAAACTTGGTTGACTTTTTCGAAACAGTCACCAAAGCCATTGATGAGGAAAGGCAGTCCATACAGCCTACCTCGATCTGGTGAAGGCCTTTGATACAATACCCCACTCGGGTATCATTGAAAAACTCATCAGCTTAAATGTTAACCCATACATCACAAGATGGGTTGCAAACTGGCTGAGTGACAGAACCCACAGGGTCAGAGTTGCTGGCGCCATGTCAGACTCAAAGCCTGTCACAAGTGGTGTACCACAGGGCTCAGTCCTGGGCCCACTCTTGTTTGGCATCTACTTTTCCAAGTACAAGCAAACACAGGAGGGTTATGGCTGACAAAGTTTGCAGATGACTGCAAACTGGGCCATAGTAGAAAACACATCTGACACAGATATCCTCCAGAAGGGTCTCACAGAAACGGATAACTGGTGCCAGAGCCATGGCCTAAAGTTAAATGCCAAAAAATGCATAGTCATACCCTTGGGGAAAACAAGGTTACCCCTAGCTACCAAATAGGTGGCAATCCACTGAGTACAGAAGAAGTTATCAGGGACCTGGGGACCCAGGTTGATAGTAGTCTGTCATTCGACACCCATGTAGCTAAAGTAGTTAGGAAGACCTTCTACATTGCCCACCTTATCATGAAGGGATTCTCATCTAGATCAAGGGAGGTCATAGTCTCCCTATACTCATCACTCATCAGACCAATGATTGAGTACAATGCCCCATTCGGAATGTATCTGACCCGACACTTGCAGCAGCTGGAGAGGCCACAAAGTTCCTCACCAAAAGGATAAAGGGTCTCAAACATCTGTCCTATGCTGCCCGACTGAAAGAACTCCAGCTCTATTCAGTCAGCTTGCTCAGAGGTGACCTTTGCCTAACATACAAGGCCATGTCAAACCCAGATTTGATGAATATGCTTCACCTCAAAAATCTAGATCCGTCAGAGCCACAAGGGCGGAGACTTAAACCTCGACACGGCTATTAATAGGACGTGCTGGAGGGATAGATTCATCACCCAAAGACTCCCTATGCTGTGGAATAAAATCCCGGTATATGTGAGGCAGAGCACCTCGCTGGCCTTGTTCAAGAGAAATCTTGACCAATGGATGGGAGATCGCAGATATACCCCAGGGATTACCTCAGTGTCACTGCTCAACAGAGGCACAGCAAAATAATGGGTATAGTTCCCCATACTAAAGGGGTGGCGTAAGCCACAAAACTATGGGCTAGGCTTGTAAATGCCCTCGGGCAGATAGCCTAGTATGAACCTATGAACCTATGAACCTAAAACCTGGACACCATGCCATGATTTAGAAAAGAAAATCATGTGACTTAGAAAAGACTTTTGAAAGTGAATTGATGTTTCTTGTTCCAGGTTTTGGTCTATTCAGGATTCCCAAAAAATGTATAGCACTTCTAAAGGATTTGTACTTAGATTAAAAAGATAGAATTCCAATTGGTGCTAGTGATTAAATATTTGGCAGTTAGTGCAGAGGATTACAGCTCTGGGCTGTTAATGAGCTGCTTCCTGTAATCAAGGGTACAGGGTTTGAGTCATTCGACCTGCATTTGCCTACTCTGTGACTCTGATCAAATCACGTGACCAAACAACACTTCCAGATAGCTCCTGAAAAGGGGCACTTGTGTGCACTGGGCTTACCTGGTTAGCAAGTGTATAAAATAAAAAAAAAATGGTGCTAGGTATTCCAAACCATTTATTTTATCCAGGGTATGTATCAGGGCTATTCACTGTTGCCTCTGCAAACTGCTGTATATTTACAGCATCTAGCCCAGCTTCTTAGAGACTTACGGATACATGGGTATTAGATTTGTGGGCTTAAAAGAAGCAGCTGCTTGGAACTGAAAATTTTCTTCAAAAACTACCCCTGAAATTACCGCAGTACTTTGTTGCACAAAGAGCAACTAGTTTAGGTGTTAAGGAGCACTGCCTCATGATTTTAGCTGTACATAGCTTTGTAGAAGTCTATTCTCTCACATTACCCAAGAGAGCATGTTGTAAACCCATCTTGTACCATCCCTTGTAGATGATATAACAAGGACCTTTAAGCATGGATATATACTTTCCTATTATCTTTGTAAGCAGTTTGGTGGCTATGGGCATACTAAGGCAATGTAGCAGCTGTCTCATGGTTACTGACTACCAACTCATGTTTAAACAAACTTGATATATTGTATGACAGACATGAACACAATGTTAGTGGAGACAAGGCTCTCACATCTAAGCACTTATAATTCTAATCAGGTTGTCAGTAATAAACACAGTATACCCACCACTCACTGTATGGCCCAGACACTTACAACCACATATGCTGTGGCTCTTAAATGCAACCTTCCTAAATCCCAAAGGCCTCCCAGACATTTCACTTACCAAAAATATCCTCAGCAACCCCCAAATCACTCTACCAAAACAACACTCACCACAATACATGTATCCACATTTCACAGGGTCTCAAGTTCTAACCCCATAAGGCAAGACATCACACAACCCAATATTTTGGTCATAGGATATTCCATTGTGAGACACACAGATGTGTCACTCACCAGGCTGAGAAAAGATAGAGTCACAGTCAATTGTCAATCAGGGGACAGGATCCACCAGGTCACCCATGCACTCAGGTTGAGTTACAGGTACCTTTATGATTCAATCATAGTCCATGTGAGTGTAAACAACCAGAGATGTGCCACCCTGGACTATATGAAGAGACATGATAGAGCTCTCAGACTATATGTCTCAGGCAGCTATGAGCCAACAATTGAGCAGCATTCTACCTTCTCCAAGGATGATGCCACAATACGAACAAAAGATGAGTGATGTTAATAATTTACTTAGGTTTTGGTGTCATTCATAGGGGGTACAATATTTGTCAGCATGGAAGGATATGAAGGCTGTGGTGAACAGACCACAGTGCTTTGCTAGGAATGGTCTGGACCTGTCCTCTTTAGGTTTTTGAATATTGTCTAAAACACTGTTTTTCCCAATAGTACCTTTTTTATGCACTGTCAGCCTAACAAACCTTTTGATATAGCAAAACCAACCCAACAAAATCTAAAAGTGTTACTGCTCAATGCCAGGATTCCAAACAGGAAACTACTCCCTTCAGCCTGAAAAAAAGCCTGCTACAGACCACCCTCCCAAACCCAGGAACCCCACTCGGCCTTTCTGAGAACACTGGAAAATATGAAGGTCTCTCCAAACACCATTATACTGGGCGACTTCAACTACCCAAACATAGACTGGGAGCATTATTCTAGCTCCAACACCCTAGCCCAAAGGTTCCTAGAATTTATAAACTCAAATGCTATGGAACAACTTGTTACCACTCCCACAAGAGGGGAAAACATACTGGATCTGATCATCACCAACATGGGGACTCTATGCTCTAGACCAGAAGTGTATCCCTCACTGGTAAGATCAGACCATAAACTAATCTCACTGGATATTCACATCCCGACCCCACCCCCCGCCCAGAAAACCACAGTGAAAAACTTCTCTAAAGCAAATTTCACACTCCTCAAAACCGAGGTGGATTCCTTCAAAGCCCCCTGGCCTTTGGAGAATACGGCCCAGACCGCAGAATCCTTTATAAACGCATTCTATGAACACCTTCAGGAATGCATGGATCATGCGATCCCAAATAAAACCAAGACCCAATCCTCCAAAGGCAGACGTCCTGTCTGGTGGACCCCAGCCATAAACAAACTATACAATAGAAGGAGGAAGCTCCTAAATGATAGAGCAAAATCCCAAAAAGGGAAGGCATCACTGATCAGTATTAGCAAAAAACTACGGGCACTCATAAAATTGTCTAAGGCCAGCTTCGAGAGAAAAATTGCACAGGACACTAAGGATAATCACAAGGCTTTCTTTAGTTATGTTAGGAACCTGGGTGGTAATTCCCAGATATGCTCAGAATTAGTCCAAAATGACAAAAAAATACACTGAACCCACAGACATTGCCAACATCCTAGCTGACAGGTTCAGCGCAAACCCCCCCCCCCCCACCAAAAGGGCAAATATCTATCCCAGCAGAGTGCTGCCCCCCTGACATCTCAGATGCTCAGGTAAGAGCCGCCCTCTCCAAAGCAAAAAACACAGCATCAATGGGACCAGATGGTGTCCCGAGCCGCCTACATGAACTCCAAGAAGAGCTAAACCCAAACATAAAACTACTTTTCAATCTCAGCCCTACTACAGGATATGTGCCCAAAGAGTGGCGTACAGCAACAGTGGTCCCTCTCCATAAAGGTGGGGTCTCAACGGATCCTGGAAACTATCACCCCATAAGCCTGACTAGCTTGGTCTGCAAAGCTATGGAAAGGATCATCATGGACCTCATAAATAAAGATATTGGGGACCTACAGACACTGGATCCTACCCAGTTCGGCTTTAAGGGCAGATCCTGCCTCTTAAACCTGGTTGATTTCTTTGAAACAGTCACCAAGGCCATTGAGGGGAAGGTGGTCCACACAGCCTACCTGGACCTCGCAAAGCCTTCGATACAATACCCCACTCGGGCATTATAGATAAGCTCACCAGCTTAAATATAAACCCCTATGTCACTAGATGGATTGCAAACTGGCTCAAGGACAGAACCCACATGGTTAGAATTGCTGGAGCCATGTCAGACTCCCAAAACCCGTTACAAGTGGTGTCCCACAAGGCTCAGTCCTGGGACCTCTCTTGTTCGGTATATATTTCTTGGAGGTACAGGCCAACAGGAAGGACTGTGCTGACCAAGTTTGCAGATGACTGCAAACTGGGCCATAATCGACTCTCCAGCCGAACATCAAGC
>NW_025052331.1:0-11797 GCF_019279795.1 Protopterus annectens | reverse complement strand
TACATTTCTTTTCTATCCTTCCCCATGATGTCACCTACCTCTTACTCTGTTCCTCCCCTTCTCTAACTCTTACACGACTCAGAAAGTGCTCATTACTTATGTGGCAGTGTGATTCAGTATTGTAAGCCTCATTTACATAGGATTGCCTAGTAATGCTTAGTTACATATCTTACACGGAGCTTCCCCTTGACAACCACTAAACGGAGGCCATATTGTTTTGCTCTGCAAGTCCCCCATTGACATTTCATGTAATATATAAATCCCACAATTGTGGGCTTATAAGCTCGGTTTTCAGTTTAGGTAGCGCACCCGCTTGCGCGGTGTGCGCTACAGTTAAACACATAAATCCCGTGAAAAAAGTTATATAACTTTTTTTTTTTGCAACACTTTTCATGCCAATGGCCACATATTTGGCCATTGGCATGCTTAATGTAACAAATGCACCCTTTATTTGAGCTGACATAGCTCATTTTTAATTTTTGCAGAAATGTACTCAGTTGTCAGCTGAGTACATTTCTGTAGTAACACGTCCGTTAACGGACTGGTTTGAGCTTTGCGGATCGCTCACATACCTCATTTGCATATCTTGGAGCTGCAAATGAGGTATTGAGTATTCCGCCCACTCCGTGTAAGAGACGTGTTAGCTGTCTCTTACACGGAGATTTGGGCTGTTGCTGAATCAGGAGGCTTACACGGAGGCTTACACTACTCTTAAACTCCGTGTAAGCCTTCCTGAATCTGGCCCCTTGTTTTTGCATTTTTACTGTTCCTGCACTTCTTTAAATCGTTTTTGTGTTGTTTAACTCTTGTAGGCTACACACTCAAATGTGCAAGCCTGTTTAAAGAATTTACAGTGTTTTTTCTGTTAAGTTACTCTTGTTTTGTTGAAAAAAAAACAAACAAACAAAAAAAATCCTTGTTTCTCTCCTTTTCTGTACTAGAGTAGTTTAAATTTCAGGTTTTGCTGAATTATGGACTGTGGTATGTTTCTGTGTTCCCTATATCCTTACTTCGATAGGAGGAAGCTTATCTGTTCACCAGTGAGAATGGGGAGCTTTGAGCAGCCTATCTGAACCTGGAGGAGTGGTCTCATCCCAGCAACTAGTAGCTTATTGTCTGTTTTGGGCTAATTGCTATCTCTTTCAAGTTCCCTGCCTTAAAGCCCGCATTTGAGTGGTTTTGCGCTTGTTTCAGACTCAGCACAGCTCCTCGTTGTCCTGCAGAGTGTTACAAGCAGCAGAGAGATGAAAAGAGAGACTTTAAGCTGATTAAGTATTTTTTCTCTGCCTTTCTACGTGCAACTGCATATTCTCATCGAAAAGTGAGTTTCTACCTATTCTAATATCTGAAAAAGCTTATTTTTGCATTTTTACTGTTCCTGCACTTCTTTAAATGTTTTTGTGTTGTTTAAATGTTGTAGGCTAGACACTCAAGTGCTCTAGCATGTTTAAAGCATTTACAGTGATTTTATGTTAAGTTACTGTTGTTTTTCTGAAAAAAAAATAAAACAAAAAACAGAAAAAAATCCTTGTTTCCCACCTTTTCTGAACTAGAGTAGTTCTGATTTCAGGTTCTGCTGCATTCTCAATGTTGCCCATATCCTTACTTGGCTAGGAGGAAGCTTCTCTGTTCACCAGTGAGAGTGGGGAGCTTTGAGCAGCCTATCTCTCCCTGGAGGTGTGGTCTCAGCTCAATAACTAGTAGCTTATTGGCCGTTTTGGGCTAATTCCTATCTCTTTCAAGTTCCCTGCATTAAAACCCGCATTTGCACAGTTTTGCGCTTCTTTCAGACTCAGCACATCTCCTCGTGGTCCTCCACATTGTTACAAGCAGCAGAGAGATGAAAAGAGAGACTTTAAACAGATTAAGCATTTTTTTCTGCCTTTCTACTTGTGACTGCTTATTCTCACTAAAAAGCAAGTTTCTAGCTATTCTAATATCTGAAAAAGTTTGTTTTTGCATTTTTACTGTTCCTGCACTTTGTTCAATCGTTTTTGTGTTGTTTAACTGTTTTAGGCTACATACTCACGTGCGCTAGCCTGTCTAAAGCCTTTACAGTGTTTTTTCTGTTAAGTCACTGTTGTCTGTTGAAAAAGAAAAATCCTTGTTTCCCGCCTTTTCTGAACTAGCATAGTCCAGATTTCAGGTTTTGCTGAATTCTGGGCTGTGGTATAAGTTCCTGTGTTGCCCATATCCTTACTTGGATAGGAGGAAGCTTATCTGTTCGCCAGTGAGAGTGGGGAGCTTTGAGCAGCCTATCTGTCCTTGGAGGAGTGGTCTCAGCAGAGCAACTAGTAGCTTATTGGCCGTTTTGGGCTAATTCCTATCTCTTTCATGTTCCCTGCCTTAAAACCCACATTT
Organism: Protopterus annectens; assembly: GCF_019279795.1. Classification (NCBI taxonomy): domain Eukaryota; kingdom Metazoa; phylum Chordata; order Ceratodontiformes; family Protopteridae; genus Protopterus; species Protopterus annectens. The sequence goes on along the minus strand of NW_025052331.1, from coordinate 9,436 downwards.
GTGAGGTTTTGCGCTTGTTTCAGACTCTGCACAGCTCCTCGTGGTCCTGCAGAGTGTTACAAGCAACAGAGAGATGAAAAGAGAGATTTTAAACAGATTTAGTATTTTTTTCTCAGCCTTTCTACTTGCAACTGCATATTCTCACTGAAAAGTAAGTTTCTAGCTATTCTAATATCTGAAAACACTTGTTTTTCCATTTTTAGTGTTCCTGCACTTCTTTAAATCGCTTTTGTGTTGTTTAACAGTTGTAGGCTACACACTCAAGTGCGCTAGCCTGTTTAAAGCATTTACAGTGTTTTTCTGTTAAGATACTGTTGTTTTATTGAAAAAAATAAATAAATAAAAAATATCCTTGTTTTCCATTTTTTCTGAACTAGAGTAGTCCAGATTTCAGGTTTTGCTGAATTCTGGGCTGTGGTATAAGTTCCTGTGTTGCCCATATCCTTACTTGGATAGGAGGAAGCTTATCTGTTCACCAGTGAGAGTGGGGAGCTTTGAGCAGCCTATCTGTACCTGGAGGAGTGGTCTCATCCCAGCAACTAGTAGCTTATTGACCGTTTTGGGCTAATTACTATCTCTTTCAAGTTCCCTGCCTTAAAACCCGCATTTGCATGTTTTTCCGCTTGTTTCAGACTCAGCACAGCTCCTCGTGGTCCTGCAGAGTGTTACAAGCAGCAGAGAGACGAAAAGAGAAACTTTAAACAGATTAAGTATTTTTTTCTCTGCCTTTCTACATGCGACTGCATATTGTCATCGAAGAGTGAGTTTCAAGCTATTCTAATATCTGAAAAAGCTTATTTTTGCATTTTTACTGTTCCTGCACTTTTTAAAAACATTTATGTGTTGTTTAAATGTTGTAGGCTACACACTCAAGTGCTCTAGCATGTTTAAAGCATTTATAGTGTTTTTATGTTGAGTTACTGTTGTTTTGTTAAAAAAATCCTTGTTTCCAGCGTTTTCTGAACTAGTGTAGTCCAGATTTCAGGTTCTGCTGAATTCTGGGCTGTGTTATAAGTTTCTGTGTTGCCCATATCCTTACTTGGATAGCAGGAAGCTTCTCTGTTCACCAGTGAGAATGAGAAGCTTTGAGCAGCCTATCTGTCCCTGGACGAGTGGTCTCAGACCAGCAACTAGTAGCTTATTGGCCGTTTTGGTCTAATTCCTATCTCTTTCAAGTTACCTTCCTTAAAACCTGCATTTGTGTGGTTTTGCACTTGTTTCAGACTCAGCACAGAAAATTGTGATCCTGCAGAGTGTTACAAGCAACAGAGAGATGAAAAGAGAGACTTTAAACAGATTATTTTTTTCTCTTTCTTTCAACTTGCAACTGCATATTCTTGCCAAAAAAGTGAGTTTCTAGCTATTCTAATACCTGAAAAAGCTTGTTTTTGCATTTTTACTGTTCCTGCACTTCTTTAAATCATTGTTGTGTTGTTTAAATGTTGTAGGCTACACAGTCAAGTGCTCTAGCATGTTTAAAGCATTTGCAGTGTTTTTATGTTAAGTTACTGTTGTTTTGCTGAAAAAAAAACAAAAAACAAAAACAAATCCTTGTTTCCCACCTTTTCTGAACTAGAGTAGTTCTGATTTCAGGTTCTGCTGAATTCTGAATGTTGCCCATATCCTTACTTGGCTAGGAGGAAGCTTCTCTGTTCACCAGTGAGAGTGGGGAGCTTTGAGCAGGCTATCTGTCCCTGGAGGTGTGGTCTCAGCCCAGCAACTAGTAGCTTATTGGCCGTTTTGGGCTAATTCCTATCTCTTTCAAGTTCCCTGCATTAGAACCCGCATTTGCACAGTTTTGCACTTCTTTCAGACTCAGCACAGCTCCTCGTGGTCCTTCACAATGTTACAAGCAGCAGAGAGACGAAAAGAGAGACTTTAAACAGATTAAGAATTTTTTCTCTGCCTTTCTACTTGTGACTGCATATTCTCACCGAAAAGCAAGTTTCTAGCTATTCTAATATTTGAAGAAGCTTGTTTTTCCATTTTTACTGTTCCTGCACTTCTGTAAATCATTTTTGTATTGTTTAACTGTTGAAGGCTACATACTCACGTGTGCTAGCCTGTCTAAAGCATTTACAGTGTTTTTCTGTTAAGTTACTGTTTTTTGTTGAAAAAAAAACAAAAAAAAATACTTGTTTCCTGCCTTTTCTGAACTAGAGTAGTCCAGATTGCAGGTTTTGCTGAATTCTGGGCTATGGTATAAGTTCCTGTGTTGCCCATATCCTTATTTGGATAAGAGGGAGCTTCTCTGTTCACCAGTGAGAGTGGGGAGCTTTGAGCAGGCTATCTGTCCATGGAGGAGTGGTCTCAGCCCAGCAATTAGTAGCTTATTTGCCATTTTGGGCTAATTCCTATCTCTTTCAAGTTCCCTGCCTAAAAACCCGCATTTGCATGGTTTCACGCTTATTTCAGACTTGGCTCAGCTGCTCGTGGTCTGGCAGAGTGTTACAAGCAGCAGATAGATGAAAAGAGAGACTTTAGACAGATTAAGTATTTTTTTTCTCTGTCTTTCTACTTGCGACTGCATATTTTTCACCAAAAGCGAGTTTCTAGCTATTCTAATATCTGAAAAGGCTTGTTTTACATCTCTACTGTTTCTGCACTTCTTTAAATCATTTTTGTGTTGTTTAACTGTTGTAGGCTATGCACTCAAGGGCGCTAGCCTGTTTAAAGCATTTACAGTGTTTTTCTGTTAAGTTACTGTTGTTTTGTTGAAAAAAAATGTATATATCCTTGTTTTCTGCCTTTTCTTAACTAGAGTAGTCCAGATTTCAGGTTTTGCTGAACTCTGGGCTGTGGTATAAGTTCCTGTGTTGACAATATCCTTACTTGGATAGGAGGAAGCTTCTCTGTTCTCCAGTGAGAGTGGGGAGCTTTGAGCAGCCTATCTGTCCCTGGAGGAGTGGTCTCAGCCCAGCAACTAGTAGCTTATTGGCTGTTTTGGGCTAATTGCTATCTCTTTCAAGTTCCCTTCCTTAAAACCCGCATTTCCCTGGTTTTGCGCTTGTTTCAGACTCTGCACAGCTCCTCATGGTCCTGCAGAGTGTTACAAGCAGCAGAGAGATGAAAAGAGAGACTTTAAACTGATTAAGTATTTTTTCTCTGCCTTTCTACTTGCAACTGCATATTCTCATCGAAAAGTGAGTTTCTAGCTATTCTAATATCTGAAAAAGCTTATTTTTGCATTTTTACTGTTCCTGCACTTCTTTAAATCATTTTTGTGTTGTTTAAATGTTGTAGGCTACACACTCAAGTGCGCTAGCATGTTTAAAGCATTTACAGTGTTTTTATGTTAAGTTACTGTTGTTTTGCTGAAAAAAAAAAAAAAACAAAAAAAAAATCCTTGTTTCCCACCTTTTCTGAACTAGAATAGTCCAGATTTCAGGTTCTGCTGAATTCTGGGCTGTGGTATAAGTTCCTGTGTTGCCCATATCCTTACTTGGATAGGGGGAAGCTTCTCTGTTCACAAGTGAGAGTGGGGAGCTTTGAGCAGCCTATCTGTCCCTGAAGGAGTGGTCTCAGCCCAGCAACTAGTAGCTTATTGTCCGTTTTGGGCTAATTCCTATCTCTTTCAAGTTCCCTGCATTAAAACCCACATTTGCACAGTTTTGCGCTTCTTTCAGAACTCAGCACAGCTCCTCATGGTCCTGCACAGTGTTACAAGCAGCAGAGAGATGAAAAGAGATACTTTAAACAGATTAAGAATTTTTTCTCTGCCTTTCTACTTGTGACTGCATATTCTCACCAAAAAGCAAGTTTCTAGCTATTCTAATATTTGAAGAAGCTTGTTTTTCTATTTTTACTGTTCTTGCACTTCTGTAAATCATTTTTGTATTGTTTAACTGTTGACAGCTACATACTCACGTGTGCTAGCCTGGCTAAAGCATTTACAGTGTTTTTCTGTTATTTTGTTGAAAAAAAAACAAAAAAACAAAAACTTGTTTCCCGCCTTTTCTGAACTAGAGTAGTCCAGATTGCAGGTTTTGCTGAATTCTGGGCTGTGGTATAAGTTCCTGTGTTGCCCATATCCTTACTTGGATAAGAGGAAGCTTCTCTGTTCACCAGTGAGAGTGGTGAGCTTTGAGCAGCCTATCTGCCCCTGGAGGAGTGGTCTCAGCCCAGCAACTAGTAGCTCATTTGCCATTTTGGGCTAATTCTTATCTCTTTCAAGGTCCCTGCCTGAAAACCCACATTTGTGTGGTTTTACGCTTGTTTCCGACTCAGCACAGCTCCTCGTGGTCCGGCATAGTGTTTCAAGCAGCAGATAGATGAAAAGAGAGTCTTTAGACAGATTAAGTATTTTTTTCTCTGCCTTTCTACTTGCGACTGCATATTATCGCCAAAAAGTGAGTTTCTAGCTATTCTAATATCAGAAAAGGCTTGTTTTTGCATCTGTACTTTTCCTGCACTTCTTTAAATCGTTTTTGTGTTGTTTAACTGTTGTAGGCTATGCACTAAAGGGTGCTAGCCTGTTTAAAGCATTTACAGTGTTTTTCTGTTAAGTTACTGTTGTTTTGTTGAAAAAAAATATATATATATATATATATATATATATATATATATATATCCTTGTTTTCTGCCTTTTCTTTACTAGAGTAGTCCAGATTTCAGGTTTTGCTGAATTCTGGACTGTGGTATAAGTTCCTGTGTTGCCCATATCCTTACTTGGATAGGAGGAAGTTTCTCGGTTCACCAGTGAGAGTGGGGAGCTTTGAGCAGCCTATCTGTCCCTGGAGGAGTGGTCTCAGCCCAGCAACTAGTAGCTTATTGGCTGTTTTTGGCTAATTTCTATCTCTTTCAAGTTCCCTGCCTTTAGACCTGCATTTTCAAGGTTTTGCGCTTGTTTCAGACTCTGCACAGCTCCTCATGGTCCTGCAGAATGTTACAAACAGCAAAGAGATGAAAAGGGAGACTTTAAACAGATTAAGTATTTTTTTCTCTGCCTTTCTACTTGAGACTGCATATTCTCGCTGAAAAGCATGTTTCTAGTTATTCTAATATTTGAAAATGCTTGTTTTTCCATTTTTACTGTTCCTGCACTTCTTTACATCGTTTTTGTGTTGTTTAACTGTTGTAGGCTACACACTCAAGTGCGCTAGCCTATTTAAAGCATTTACAGTTTTTTTCTGTTAAGTTCCTGTTGTTTTGTTGAAAAATAATATATATATATATATCCTTGTTTCCCACCTTTTCTGAACTCGAGTAATCCAGATTTCATGTTTTGTTGAATTCTGGGCTGTGGTATAAGTTCCTGTGTTGCCCATATCCTTACTTGGATAGGAGGAAGCTTATCTGTTCATCAGTGAGAGTGGGGAGCTATGAGTAGCCTATCTGTACCTGGAGGAGTGGTCTCATCCCAGCAACTAGTAGTTTATTAGCCATTGTGGGCTAATTACTATTCCTTTCAAGTTCCCTGCCTTAAAACCTCCATTTGCATGGTTTTGCACTTGTTTCAGACTCAGCACAGCCCCTCATGGTACTGCAGAGTGTTATAAGCAGCAGAGAGTTGAAAAGAGAGACTTTAAACAGATTAAGAATTTTTTCTCTGCCTTTCTACTTGTGACTGCATATTCTCACCGAAAAGCAAGTTTCTAGCTATTCTAATATTTGAAGAAGCTTGTTTTTCCATTTTTACTGTTCCTGCACTTCTGTAAATCATTTTTGTATTGTTTAACTGTTGACGGCTACATACTCACATGTGCTAGCCTGGCTAAAGCATTTACAGTGTTTTTCTGTTAAGTTACTGTTTTTTGTTGAAAAAAAAAAACAAAAAAACAAAAACTTGTTTCCCGCCTTTTCTGAACTAGAGTAGTCCAGATTGCAGGTTTTGCTGAATTCTGGGCTGTGGTATAAGTTCCTGTGTTGCCCATATCCTTACTTGGATAAGAGGAAGCTTCTCTGTTCACCAGTGAGAGTGGGGAGCTTTGAGCAGCCTATCTGTCCCTGGAGGAGTGGTCTCAGCCCAGCAACTAGTAGCTTATTTGCCATTTTGGGCTAATTCCTATCTCTTTCAAGTTCCCTGCCTGAAAACCCGCATTTGTGTGGTTTTACGCTTGTTTCAGACTCAGCACAGCTCCTCGTGGTCCGGCAGAGTGTTACAAGCAGCAGATAGATGAAAAGAGAGACTTTAGACAGATTAAGTATTTTTTTCTCTGCCTTTCTACTTGCGACTGCATATTATCACCAAAAAGTGAGTTTCTAGCTATTCTAATATCTGAAAAGGCTTGTTTTTGCATCTGTACTGTTCCTGCACTTCTTTAAATCGTTTTTGTGTTGTTTAACTGTTGTAGGCTATGCACTAAAGGGTGCTAGCCTGTTTAAAGCATTTACAGTGTTTTTCTGTTGTTACTGTTGTTTTTTGAAAAAAAAAATATATATATCCTTGTTTTCTGCCTTTTCTTAACTAGAGTAGTCCAGATTTCAGGTTTTGCTGAATTCTGGGCTGTGGTATAAGTTCCTGTGTTGCCCATATCCTTACTTGGATAGGAGGAAGTTTCTCGGTTCACCAGTGAGAGTGGGGAGCTTTGAGCAGCCTATCTGTCCCTGGAGGAGTGGTCTCAGCCCAGCAACTAGTAGCTTATTGGCTGTTTTTGGCTAATTTCTATCTCTTTCAAGTTCACTGCCTTAAAACCCGCATTTGCAAGGTTTTGCGCTTGTTTCAGACTCTGCACAGCTCCTCATGGTCCTGCAGAGTGTTACAAGCAGCAAAGAGATGAAAAGAGAGACTTTAAACAGATTAAGTATTTTTTTCTCTGCCTTTCTACTTGAGACTGCATATTCTCGCTGAAAAGCATGTTTCTAGCTATTCTAATATTTGAAAATGCTTGTTTTTCCATTTTTACTGTTCCTGCACTTCTTTACATCGTTTTTGTGTTGTTTAACTGTTGTAGGCTACACACTCAAGTGCACTAGCCTATTTAAAGCATTTACAGTTTTTTTCTGTTAAGTTCCTGTTGTTTTGTTGAAAAATAATATATATATATATATATATATATATATATATATATATATATATATATATATATACCCTTGTTTCCCACCTTTTCTGAACTCGAGTAGTCCAAATTTCATGTTTTGCTGAATTCTGGGCTGTGGTATAAGTTCCTGTGTTGCCCATATCCTTACTTGGATAGGAGGAAGCTTATCTGTTCATCATTGAGAGTGGGGAGCTATGAGTACCCTATCTGTACCTGCAGAGTGGTCTCATCCCAGCAACTAGTAGATTATTGGCCATTGTGGGCTAATTACTATCCCTTTCAAGTTCCCTGCCTTAAAACCTGCATTTGCATGGTTTTGCACTTGTTTCAGACTCAGCACAACCCCTCGTGGTACTGCAGAGTGTTATAAGCAGCAGAGAGTTGAAAAGAGAGACTTTAAACAGATTAAGTTTTTTTTCTCTGCCTTTCTACTTGTGACTGAATATTCTCATCGAATAGCGAGTTTCTAGCTATTCTAATATCTGAAAAAGCTTATTTTTGCATTTTTACTGTTCCTGCACTTCTTTAAATCATTTTTGTGTTGCTTAAATGTAGGCTACACACTCAAGTGCGCTAGCATGTTTAAATCATTTACAGTGTTTTTATGTAAAGTTACTGTTGTTTTGTTTGAAATAAAAAAACTTGTTTCCCGCCTTTTCTGAATTAGAGTAGTCCAGAGTTCAGGTTCTGCTGAATTCTGGGCTGTGGTATAAGTTCCTGTGTTGCCCATATCCTTACTTGGATAGGAGGAAGCTTTTCTGTTCACCAGTGAGAGTGGGAAGCTTTGAGCAGCCTATCTGTCCCTGGAGGAGTGGTCTCAGCCCAGCAACTAGTAGCTTTTTTGCCATTTTGGGATAATTCCTATTTCTTTCAAGTTCCCTGCCTTAAAACCCGCATTTGCACAGTTTTGCACTTTTTTCAGACTCAGCACAGCTCCTCGTGGTCCTCCACATTGTTACAAGCAGCAGAGAGATGAAAAGAGAGACTTTAAACAGATTAAGTATTTTTTTCTCTGCCTTTCTACTTCTGACTGCTTATTCTCAGTGAAAAGCAAGTTTCTAGCTATTCTAATATCTGAAAAAGCTTGTTTTTGCATTTTTACTGTACCTGCACTTTGTTAAATCATTTTTGTGTTGTTTAATGTTTTAGGCTACATAGTCACATGCGCTAGCCTGTCTAAAGCATTTACAGCATTTTTTCTGTTAAGTTACTGATATTTGTTGAAAAAAAAAAGCAGAAAAATATCCTTGTTTCCCACCTTTTCTGAACTAGCATAGCCCAGATTTCAGGTTTTGCTGAATTCTGGGCTGTAGTATAAGTTCCTGTGTTGCCCATATCCTTACTTGGATGGGAGGAAGCTTCTCTGTTCACCAGTGAGAGTGGGGAGCTTTGAGCAGCCTATCTTTCCCTGGAGGAGTGGTCTCAGCCCAGCAACTAGTAGCTTATTGGACATTTTTGGCTAATTCCTATCTCTTTCATGTTCCATGCCTTAAAACCCGCATTTGCAAGGTTTTTCACTTGTTTCAGTCTCTGCACAGCTCCTCGTGGTCCTGAAGAGTGTTACAAGCAACAGAGAGACAAAAAGAGAGATTTTAAACAGATTAAGTATTTTTCTCTCTGCCTTTCTACTTGCAACTGCATATTCTCGCTGAAAAGTGAGTTTCTAGCTATTCTAATATCTGAAAACGCTTGGTTTTCCATTTTTACTGTTCCTGCACTTCTTTATATTGCTTTTGTGTTGTTTAACTGTTGTAGGCTACACACTCAAGTGTGCTAGCCTGTTTAAAGCATTTACAGTGTTTTTCTGTTAAGTTACTGTTGTTTTGTTGAAAAAAATAAATAAATAAAAAATATCCTTGTTTTCCACTTTTACTGAACTAGAGCAGTCCAGATTTCAGGTTTTGCTGAATTCTGGGATGTGGTATAAGTTCCTGTGTTGCCCATATCCTTACTTGGATAGGAGGTAGCTTATCTGTTCACCAGTGAGAGTGGGGAGCTTTGAGCAGCCTATCTGTACCTGGAGGAGTGGTCTCATCCCAGCAACTAGTAGCTTATTGGCCGTTTTGGGCTAATTACTATCTCTTTCAAGTTCCCTGCCTTAAAACCCACATTTGCATGGTTTTCCACTTGTTTCAGACTAAGTACAGCTCCTTGTGGTCCTGCAGAGTGTTACAAGCAGCAGAGAGACGAAAAGAGAGACTTTAAATAGATTAAGTATTTTTTTCTCTGCCTTTCTACTTGCAACTGCATATTCTCATCGAAAAGTGAGTTTCTAGCTATCCTAATATCTGAAAAAGCTTATTTTTGCATTTTTACTGTTCCTGCACTTCTTTAAATCATTTTTGTGTTGTTTAAATGTTGTAGACTATACGCTGAAGTGCTCTTGCATGTTTAAAGCATTTACATTGTTTTTATGTTGAGTTACTGTTGTTTTGTTTAAAAAAAATCTTTGTTTC
>NW_025052330.1:0-11384 GCF_019279795.1 Protopterus annectens | reverse complement strand
TGTCTCCCTAAAAAAGTAAAACTAGGCTGGCTAATCTTTTAAAATTTTCCAACGGAATTTCCCTCCTTTTTGTTTTTGAGCGAGCAGCAGACTATGCAAAACTTTCATTAAAGGTGCTAAAAAGGAGCCTATTAAGACCACCAATTTTTCATCCTGCACCTCCGTGGATCTTTGGATTTGCGCAAGCTTCGCAAGTGATTAACATCTCCCCTTTTCGAACCGCTGCTACATGCGAAGTTAAAATATCTGTCTTGGAAAAACTGCCTCTTAGTTGCAATTACTTCGCAAGAAGAGTTTCGAGCTTCAAGCCCTGTCTATTAAGCCACCGACAGCATTTGATTTTTCCACAAGGATAGAGTATCACTTAGGCCTAATCCATCCTTTGTCCCAAAGGTCTGTTCTAGTTTCTGCCTCCAACAATCTCTTGAGCTACCGGTTTTCTTCCCAAAATTCTCCAATGGAGCAGAATACACTCTTCATAAATTGGATGTTCACATGCAGTTACGCTGCTATTTAGACAGGACTCAGCAACTTCGTAAGTCAGACCAGTTGTTTGTGTCCTTCTCAGATAATAAATTGGGCCAAACCATCACAAAAGCTACTATCTCAAATGGATCAGAGATTGCATAACTCAGACTTATTCTTGTTCGAATAAGTAACTTACAACACCTATCAAGGCTTATTCTACTAGAGCTATGACTACTTCTATAGTTTTTCATTCCAAGCTCAAAGTATATCGGAAATCTGTGGCTGCAAGGCTGCTACTTGGTCCAATCCGCACACTTTCATTTCACACTACAAATTGATGTGGGCATCCAGAGGACGGAAGCCTACATTGGTTCCACGGTACTCAGGAGTGTTTTCCAGTGAGCCACCCAGATTCAGGTGCTAGGACGCTGTCTCCATTGATTCCAGAATGTAGAAGTAGATAGATCACATAACATCTTTTAGTTATGTACTCAACCATAACTTCAGATGTTTGGGATCCATCTGCCCACATTCCTAATACCCACCCTCCTTCCCCTGCCTTGGAGATCAGAAGAGACTGGAACGGTTTTGAGTTCTACTGTTTTATCTTGTTTCATCTGACGTATGTTATATAAGCAGGGTGTGTATGTGTGCATGTATGTGACAAACTAGATCTGGGGACTGGTAGTGGTGCATCCTGGGATATGGCAGCAGCTCAGCCAGTAAGAGACTTCGCTTCTTACATAAGGCAATGAACAGTCGGAGCCGAGGGATCGGCTCCGAACCCATCATTCAGAATGTAGGCGAGATGGATCCCAAACATCTGAAGTTATGGTGAGTACATAACTAAAAGTTTTGCTGCTTGGTGAATTGTTTGCCTTCTTGGTTTCCTGCTTGGTGGATTGTTTGCCTTCTTGGTTTCCTGCTTGGTGGATTGTTTGCTCTCAAGTTTTCCCTAAGTTTGGCTTGTTGAGGTTTTCAATGCCTCGGTCATTCTAGTCCTTAGATGACATGATTAGCAAGTGTTGCAGTAAATAAATAATTCTGTCAGAAGAATGTCAATTTTTTAACCTTTTATCATTTACCTTGTAGCTGAAATTTGTGTATATGGGGCTTTTGGGGGGGACAGTTCCCTATTAGATGAATCCATCGTTTAAATGTTTGCGAGAACGCATTATGCTCGACAGCTTTTAAGCAAACGCTCATCTAAGCGAAAACCGTAAGAATGTTGGAAACAAGGAGTTTTGAAAAATATCAGTTGGCTATTAAAGTCAGTTGTAAGTAGACAACGGCTGACATCAGAACATTATCTACACCTTGTCTAGCTGTTCTTACAGTCTCTGCTATTCACAATTCAATCTGTGTAATGTTATGACAGTCCTCCACTGTGGTGCGATCTCGGGTTAGTATATTTAAGTAGGTGTGTGAGGGGTAAACCTCTTACTGCTAGGGGGTAGAAGCCCCTCAATATATTTTGTTTGTTGATTTGTTTTGGTTTTGAGGGGGTTTAGTGGTTCTATACAGTACATTTTAGCCATCAGCCGCTATTTCCTGATGACTGGCCAACTAATCTTATGTTTTCAAACTCTTTGTTTCGACATTATGGGATTTCTCGCTTAGATTAACTTTTGCTTAAAAGTTGCCAAGACATGTCGTGACTCGACATTTTAAGTGTTGGTTCACTCTAATATAGACCCTAAAACACATACACACACACACACACACACACACACACACACACACACACACACACACACACACACACACACACACACACACACACCTCCCACCCACCCATACAGGGAAGTTGAGCTGATTTCCTGCCTCAATGTACATAATGTGGGTATGTTGGCATGAAACTCCAGGCAAAACACTAATCCTCGTCCCAATCATTGTTTTGCAGTACATCATCTTTCTGGATGTTGAGTGTAATTATGATTATCATTTTCTAAACTAGTAAACCCTGTAGGCACAAATGCATCTGATTAAGTAACTTGTTCACAGTTGCTCAGTAGACAAATGGATGCTGGGGAATCAAACCAAATACTTTAGGATGAAGATCAGTAGTACTTCATAGCATTAATTCTTGGCACTAAATTGCCAGACATGTTTTCCTGTTTTTTTAAGTAAATTGGGTTTTCCGTATCACCCTGTTTCATTAAAGCAGGTTTTCACATATATTAGTCCAGAATGTACCTAGAACCACTGAATCACAGCTCATGATTGTTTTCTCAAGGCTAATGTCCTCAGCAGCTTCATTAGTATTCAGTAAAACTGCTTCAAAAGGACATACAATATTGTCTGAAAGTATTGGAATCAACTGCTGCAGCAAAGAATGCTAAACTAAATATTGGGCTGGTAGCTTGCAGAGTGGAACTGGGCATTATTTTTAAGTGGAATTCACTGAGTCGACTTATGAATATGATTCATTGAATGGAAGGTGGCAATTTCTAATGTGTGTGTAGTAGTTATAATGCATCATTCCCTGTGTGTATTTTTAACATAGTATTTACATAGTATTTTAACTTGAGTACTGATTTTATGTAGTTGTTTCTTTTTCTAATTTTAGATATGTTGTTTGTTGTGTGTCTGTCATACACATTGGGCTGCATTCATGAAGGGTAGTTTTAACATGTACGTTGGCTGCATACATGTCACAGTAAATTTTGCTTATTCAGCATGCACCTTTACATGGTGTTGCACTGTTTCTCCATCCAAAGCCGCATAGCAGGGTAAAGTGTTGGCCTGCAGCCTTGCTGGAATTTCTTAATGAAGCATTCCCAGGGTGAGAGGTATATACTAATAAGCCATGTGCTGTCTCCCCGAACCACCTCTACATGGCTAAGCAATTCAGGAAAGTACTAATTTGTAGGTCAAGATGGGCATCATCCACACCACATGGCAGTATCAAGCATAAAGCCAAAAGCGGCCATGTTCAACTGCTGAACATGAATGTGGTGGTGGGGGACCAGTAAACACCAGTGGCTTATTTACAATGCCATAACAGCACTGTCATCAAAATGGGGGTTGGAGGTGAGGGGAACTACCAGACACAAGGGATTAATTTTCAAATGTGCTGTTCCGCACTAGTGTTACTATTGAGATTAGTACACACCTCTACAGTGCTGTACCAATGCCAATGTTACTTGAGGGACTGTGAATGGGAGGACAAGAACTAGACACCAGGGGAAACACTAGAAAGTGCCTAAGGCATACACCAGTATAAGAAGTACTAGGGGAGACCACCAGACACACTCTAATTTCAGTGCTGTAATGGCACCACCCATTAGTGCATGGTGTGTCAGCAATTTGGATACCAGGAATACATTTTAAAGCACCGTGAATGGCACCAACATTACTACCAGAATCCGGGAGTGGAGGTACCACTGACAGCAGTGAGGTGGTGTGTACCAGCACTGACAAAAAGGGGATTTGAGAGTGGGTGATGCACCAGAAATCAGGATGATTTCCCTCTAAAGTGTCATACTGACACTGGCATGCTAATGGGGATCAGGATGGGGAATACACTGTACCACTATAATGGCAGAATTCTGCAGTCTTACAGGGATGATGTGGGCAAACCATGGGAGAGATATATAGGGTTGGGACAGGTATTGTTTGTATGTGTGTGTTCATGTTCTGCCTGCTCATGCTCATGTACTTTGTGTGTGAGAGAGTGACTGGGGGGTAACAATGTTCACACACAGGCAACATAAGTTACTACCATGATGTGCAGCTGATCTGTACATCATAGTTGTAATTGGTCAGATTCAGGAACATGCATATTAGCCAGTAATGAGGTCTTACTGGCCATAGCTGCGCATGTTTCTGAATCGCACATGGACACATTTTACTGGAAGGGCCTTTCTAGCATAAATGTTGTAAGAACTTTAATAAATTTCCAGGATTGTCTTTTTTGTTCAATATTGTAGCATCTGCAGTAATATGGCAAAAAGAACTATAGAGTGAATGCTAGTGAGCTTGGGGGTTGGAACTTTTTGTTCTACTAGGGACCACTCAACTAAATTTGCAGGTTATTTGTATGAGTAGTTTGTAAGCAAAGATCTGCATAGAGTCTTGATGATCAGAATGTGCTGCTTTTGCCACTGCAGTTCATAATTTTTTCTGTCTTCTCCATTGTCAGGTGTACAGTAGACTAAAATCTTGCAAGCTTCAGCATATTATTTAGTCAGTAGTAAAGTTAATGCTTTGTAAGAGAAAGGGGATTTCTAACATCATTCCTTCAAAACAAAGGAACATTTCATTTAAGTCTACATACTGTAGTTACAAACGCATTTCATTCTTTCCAGTATTATGCAACCTTTGCCTCCCATGCTTTCTGCACAGTGTATTAATGACTGTTGTGGCCATTACCTCCAGTGTCATGTTTGCAGGCCAACAGTCTGATCAATCCATCCAGCTTTCCCTTTATATAAACATAAAATATACTGGTAGGATAAATTCATGTCTCTTGAATATGCCTGGTTTAGCCTGATGTCCTTCAAGGATGCATCTGCAGTCCTAACAAATGGGTTGTCCTGGCCTCAGGCAGCCCTTCGGTCGGCCGGATTCCAAAGTTCGGTCTGGCCTCGCTGATGTCGCACTTCACGCCATAGCTGCAGTTCAGCAGGTATAAAAGGCATCAGCCAACGCGCATTTTCCCTCAAGTCTTTCTGCTGCCGGCAGAAGCTGTTCGCAAGTGCCGGTCGGTCAGAACCAGAGAGATTGCTACTACCGAAGACTTCTAAAAAGTTAAGTACCTGCTGAGGACCTCTTCTTGCCCTACAGCCGATCTGTCAGAAAAAGTGAATTAACTGTTTAACTTGTGGGAAACAAATACCTCATAAAGATTTCCACTCTTACTGCCTACCTTGTTTAGGCCAGCTCCAGACCACGACGTGAGCAGCTTGTTCAGCTCTGAAGCTCTTCAAACCGGACTCTAACACTTAGACGCGCCGGTCGGAGTTTGCAGAGGAGTTTTTCGTTGCCCGCTTTTGCTTATACTCACATGCCGCCAGAGACTCGACTTCACATTTAGCTAAAACCGTAAGCGAAAAGGACCGACACTGCCGTCCAGCGTCCATGTCAGTCAAACCACGTTAAGCCAACCACAGAAACTGTGCCGCCGGCCGACAAGTCGGTCCGCTGTTCTTCCTTCGGCCGAAAGTACGCCTCCTTCTACCGAGGCCTCTTCCAGCGTGGCTGAATCTGCTACTGAAAATCCACCTGCTCTACAGTTTCTCAAGATTTATCAGATACTATCCTTAGATGTATCTACTCCTGCACGTGGAGCTGCTAGGCCCTGCATCCATAAGTCACTAAGTGCTTTTGCCAGGGCTAAAGTAGCTGGGAATCTTCAAAGGCCGTGGCAGCTCAAGCAAAGCCCCCTCCCCTCACAGGCCTGTTCAGCTCTAGTACTCAAATGCTTAGCTCTAGCAGAGGATCTCATTTCTTGATCAGGGGAACCGCAGTCTCACCCTGACAGGGCTCTCTCACCCACCTCCAGAGAAGAGGTGTTTAGAGCAGAGCCCCTGAGCCAGTTTCTTCTTCAGATTATTCCTCTGATGATTCAGAAACACAAATCTCTCCAGAGGGCCCTTACTCTCCATATGAGGACCTCTGATGCAGAGGATTCCATGCCTTCTGCCTCCTCCTGAGGAATTTTCTTTGGGGAAACCTTGCATGCTATGAGGGAACAATTTCAATGGCAGGCCAGGATTTTTCAGATTCTAGGAAAAGGCTTAGGACCTTTACATTTACCACAGCATAGGCCTTCCTTAGCTATTCCTCCAGTACTTACAGTTGTGGATGATGCATTTAATGATGCTTTGTACTGCCCCTGACTCACTGCCTCCGCCCCTGCTAAGCCCGACAGATACTACAGGGTTCCGGACCCACACAATCATCATTTATACAAGGCTCTTTTGCAGATCCTGAAACTATATCACAGGGCCCCAAAGCTGTAGCGGCTGCCTCTTGCCAAAACCCTCCCTCTGAAAGAGAATCTAGGGCATTGGAGAGAGATGGGGTAAAAAGTTTATACTTCACAGCTACTCTTTGGCTAGGGCCTTAAACTGTCAATTCCACATGATTCAGTATCAGGAATTTCTGTTAGAACAGCTCACTAAAAAAAACTGTCCTCGCCTGAACCTTTTAGGACCGTAGTCCCTTTCAGGATTTGGTGCATAACACTCAGCAGGTCAGTAATCATTCCTTAAAAAATGCGGCTATGATGCACTGAGGCTTCCTTTAGATCACTGGGAAGCTATGACTGGTACAGTGATCAGAAGGCATGCATGGTTAAAAGAGCAATCCTTACCAGACCATGTAAAGTCAAAGCTTCTAGATGCTCCCATGGAAAAGCACAGTTTGTTTGGTTCCTGCACAGCAAGTGTTGAAGAAGGGGGAAGAAAAAGCTAAATCTGCCCAGACAGTCAAGGATTTCTTACAGGTCCAGCCTCCCTCGAGGTTTAGTAGGAACTGGCCTTCCAAGAATTGGTCCTTTCCCAGACACCACCAGAGCACAGAGAAGCAGAAATAGACGCCCTAGAGGCAGAGGTCAATCCAGAGGTGCCTACAGGGGACGACAGTGGCAGCCTTAACAGCCAGTAGAGAACTACTGCCACAGATCCAGCCACTACCACTTCTACAGGACAATCACAGTGACTTGGCTCTGAAACCTTCCTTACCAGGGAACGACTGGCAGCACCTTTAGGCGGTAAATTTGCTCTTATTTTCAGTAAATTGGCATTATATTACAGGAGACAAATGGATTTTACAGACAATAGATGAAAGGTTACAGGTTTCACTTCCATACTCTTCCAAGGAAGAGAGGAAGCCAAACCTACCTCCGCAAAACCAAAGGACAAACGCCTTCTACAGCAAATAGACCAATTTTACTAAGGATGACAGAGCTATAGAAAGAATGGTAACCGCTGATGCAACAAGGACAAGGATTTTATTCAAGGCTTTTCCTAGTACCAAGAAAGGAAAACCAATGGAGACCTATCCTCACCTGTCCGCCTAAACACATATCTCATTGTTCCAAATTCAAAATGCTGACCCTACAGCAACTTCTTCCCATGCTGGGCAAGGAGTCTTGCTGGTGACTCTCTTGATCCTCAAGGAGGCATACCTGCACGCCCCATACCTAACTAAATTGCAGAAGATACCTCAGATTTTCTTTGCAGGATCAGAGCATTATCAATTTCTCAGCACAAGGTTGCCTTTGGCTTATCTACTGTTTCCAGAGAGTATTTCGTACGTAAATGCCTGGCATCAGTAATTGCTCATTGCAGGAAATTCAGGGAATTCAAATTTATCCATACCTGAATCGACTGCCTGTTACAAGCGGACAGCAAAGACAAATTAACAAAAGATTTGAAAAGGTTATTCACCTGCTGCAAGCCCTGGGATACACAGTCAACACAAAAAGTCAAGGCTGATACCATCCCAAAGTATAACCTTCCTGGGTGCAGAACTGGACACATCAAACAAGATGGCATTCCTCACAGCAGAAAAACAGAAGCAGCTACCACTCTACTTCATGGCACTAATAACGCAGAACCAGCTTACAGCAAGGAAAATTCTGCAAGCCCTGGGTTACATGGCATCCTGCATAATATTAATCCCACATGCCAGGCTACATATGAGGAAGTTGTAATGGTACCTGAGGAATTTATGGTCTCAGCACAAGCTACCAGCCTAGAAACCCAAATTCCAATAATTCCATGCCTGAAGCTAAGAATTCCAGGCGTGGTGGGCCCAGGCCTGTCAGTTGAACAAAGGACTGCCCTTCCACAGGCCTCACCTGCCAGACTATCACCATGGACGCCTCAGACCTCGGGTTGGGGCACACATGGTGGACAAGTGCATACAAGGCTTATGGACTCAAGACCAGATGAACCTACACATAAATCAAAAAGAGATGCTGGTAGTAAACAGGGCAATTCAGACATTCAGACCATTTCTTCAACAGGGTCATTTGCTGGATAAGGACGGACAACACCACAGTCATGTGGTATATCAACAAACAGGGAGGCACACATTCATATCCTTCTATGCCGGATGGCAATGGACCTCTGAATGTGGTCCTGAGCCCTCAACATTCAGCTCCAAGCCATTTGTGCCAGGAAAGAAAATATACTAGCAGACATCTTAAGCAGAACCACCACGGATGCTCACTTAATGGATGCTGCATCCAGACATCTTCAAAAACCATCACAAGGAAATGGGGGACTGCCAGAAATAGACCTGTTCTCGCATCCCCACACAACCACCAATTGAAAAAATTCTGCACAAGGACATACCACCCACTTGCTTGAAGCTGACTCCCTATCCTTCAGTTGGGAAAACTTGACAGCATATGCATTCCCACCTCTTCCTTTGATGCACAAAGTGCTACTGAAGATCAAGGAAGATCACCCGAGGATCATCTTGATAGCTCCAGATTGGCCAAGGCAACATTGGTACCCGCTTACTGAGGAGTATGTCCTGGGAACACGCATGGCTCCTACCCTACTGCCACTCACTTACTGCTAACACAGAACAACTTCAAAATCCTGCATCCAAATTTGAAAACACTGCAGCTAGTTGCTTGAACATTACATAAGGAAAAATAACCCAGATTTATCTCAAAGGGTTAAAGATTATTATCTTGGAGGCTCGCAGACCCTCAACAAGGAAAACTTATACAGCAAATGGAAAAAGATATCTCATTTGGAGGCAACAAAAGGAGTGGATGCATCATTGGCAAACATAGCTAAAATCCTGGAATACTTAGCAGAGCTTTTCCACAATGGTCTCTCCTACTCCTCCATTAAGATTCATGCATCAGCAATTTCAAAGCAGAATACAACATGGATCCTCCAGTCTTTCTCAACCTCTACTCAGACAGTTTCTCAGAGGAATTAAAAATGTAAAGCCACCAAGGAAACCTCCATTGCCTACATGGGACTTGAACTTTGTGTTAGAAAAAGTTGACACTTCCCCTTTTTGAACCAGCAGCAACAGCAGAATTACAGTACTTATCTTGGAAGACTGCATTCCCGTTTTTCTTGCAATCTGTACTTTCCAGCTAGAAGGGTTTCTGGAATTACAGGCATTAATGGCAGTACAGCCCTTCCTTATCTTCCATCAGGGATAGAGTGTCCATGAGAACTAATCCTACCTTTTATGCCAAAGGTGGTCTCCAGCCTTGTATCATTAAATCAAGCAATACACCTACCAACTTTCTTCCCCAACCCACAGAACAGGGGGGAAAGATTGCTGCATACCTTGGATGTACACAGACAATTGGCGTTTACTACCTGACAGAACCAAGAACAACAGAAAAACGGACTAGTCTGTAGCATATGCAACAGGAATGGAAAGAAAAGCAATTTCAAAACAAACAATCTCAAAATGGATAGGAAATTGCATTAGATTTTGTTACTCTTTTTCCATGGAAAGGCAACTCCAGAAAACATCAGACCTCACCCACAAGGGCTACAGCCACTACTACAGCTTTCTTTAATGCAGGAGTGGCTACCAAAGACATTTTAGAGGCTGCTACTTGGAGCTCCGTGGCATACATTTGCCAAGCATTATAATCTACCTTTATACTCCAGATCCTTTAGAGCAGGTTTTGCCACTGCTGTTTTGGTAAGGGATCTTAACTACACCATAAACCTTAGTGCCTCCTTAGTGCCTCCCTCCCAGTTTGGCTATGGTATTTCTACCTTATTTAGTTAGGACTGCAGATGCATCCTTGAAGGACATAGTACAGTTTTGTACCTACTCATAAATGTAGATGTCCCGAGAGGTATGCATCTGCAGTCAGGATTACCCACCCTCCTTCCCTCTGTGGTACTCCTAGGTATTTGCCCATCTTGTAGCTTTTTTTAGCTGGGGAATCTATTATGGTGTATTTGTTTGTATATATATATATATATATATACATGTTTATTTCTATTTGCTCTCTATTGTTTGGAAACATTTGCATTTATCCAAATTTAGCCTTCCTAGAGGGCACCTTCCAAGCATCTGGGGGCAAGAAACACTAAGGAAAAATGGCGCTGCTGATGCCTTTATACCGCTGAACTGCAGCTATGACGCCGGGTGAAGTGCGACATCAGCCGAGGCCAGACCCAGACTTTGAACTGGCTTTTCGATCAAGGGCTGCTCTGAGGCCAGGACAACCCATTTGTTAGGACTGCAGATGCATACCTCCTCGGACATCTATATTTCATGGTAGGTACAAACTGTACTTTTACTTTTCTCTTTATGATTAGAATTGCCTTCCTGCCGCACACACAATACACCTTTCACCCTTGCAGTGTGTATTTCGAAGTTCCTTTTACTAGATCGCAGGTGCAGTTTTGTCAATGCTTGATCAAACTGAAAAGAGCAAAAGTATGCAAAACATGGCTTAAGGGAGCTTTTTCAGTGAATTTCCTTTCCGGGAAAGAATTCGCATGGCCACTGCTACATTTTGCCGCTGCACTGTCTATCTCGAGTTGGTATATTTAAGGGTAGTGTGGGGTGGGCAAAGTCCCCCACATTATGTAATGTTTTAAATTGTTTTTTTTTTTTATTTTTATTTGGAACCGAGATTTTTTCCCTTAGAAAAAAATCACTGTTCTGAGGTTTCGATGTTGTAAGCTTTCGCTTACATGGGGTCGATTATTTATCGTTCACTTTTGTAAGCGTGCGATAATATAATATAGACTCTGTATTTCACCTCTTTTGAATTCTTCCTTGCTTCAGGTCACCTCCTGCAGATGTGTATTCCATAATGCTTTCCTACCTGTCTACAGTTTCCATCCATGCCCTGCTTCTTTTCTGATTGTTTTAGTGTGTCACTATCTGTCCTTGTTTCTCCCTGGTTTTACACTTGGCAAACATTTTAACCTTTTACAAAACCCTTAAATAAAATT
>NW_025052329.1:0-11940 GCF_019279795.1 Protopterus annectens | reverse complement strand
TACAATTGACGACCCAACAAAAATATCGACAACATACTGGCCGACAGATTCAGTGCCAACTTTACCCCTCTCTCCACCCCTAAAGGACCAATCTCAATACCAGAAGAATGCCAGGCACCCAGCATTGCTGCAACACAGGTTAAAGCTGCATTGTCCAAGGCCAAGACTACAGCTTCCATGGGACCCGACAATATCCCTGGCTGTGTTCTACATGAATTACAAAGTGAACTGGCACCACATCTGTGTGCCCTGTTCACTCACAACCTCATCTCAGGCTTTGTCCCTACTGAATGGCACACTCCTACAATCATCCATCTCCATAAAGGAGGAGCAACTACAGACCCTGGAAATTATCACCCCATTAGCCTGACGAGTCTGATATGTAAGGCTATGGAGCACATCATCATGGACCTAATTAACAAGGATATAGGGAATCTCCAAACTCTAGATCCCATGCAATTTGGTTTTGTGAAAGGTAGATCATGCCTGCTCAACCTGGTTGACTTCTTTGAGTCAGTCACCAGAGCTGTGGATGAGAGTAAGGCAGTTCATACAGCCTACCTCAATCTGGCCAAGGAATTTGATACCATTCCTCACTCAGGAATTATTGATAAACTCACCAAACTAGGCATCAACCCCTATATTGTTAGGTGGGTTGGAAATTAGCTCACAGACAGAACCCACAGTATGAAAGTAGTGGACTCTGAGTCACACTGCCAACCAGTCACGAGTGGAGTCCCACAGGGATCGGTCCTGGATCCTCTCCTGTTTGGCATCTACTTCTCAGAGGTCCAGGCCAACACGGAGGGACTCTGGCTGACCAAGTTCACAGAGGACTGCAAGCCGGGAGCCATTATTAACTCTCCAAGTGATGCAGACATTCTACAGAAAGGCCTCACTGAGACCAATGACTGGTGTCAAAACCATGGCCTTAAGCTTAATGCCAAAAAGTGCGTCGTCATCCTCTTTGTGAAAAACTCAGTTCCCAATAATTACCACATCGATGGAAGCCCACTGAACCACCACATTGCCAGTGTGGTCAGAAAGTCCTTCTATGTGGCACACCTCATTACTAAGGGTTTTGCAACCAGGAAGAAAGAGGTCATAATTTCTCTCTACTCTTCCCTCATTAGGCCAATAATAGAGTATAATGCCCCATTTGCATGTACCTCACTAGACACCTGCAACAGCTGGAGAGGCCACAAAAGTACCTCATGAAGAGGATCCTAGGCCTTAAACACACGTCCTACATGTACAGACTCAAAAAAACTCCAGCTATTCTCTGTCTCATATTGTCTACTAAGAGGTGATCTCTGCTTGACTTACAAAGCCATATCTGACCCAGCTCGGTTAGAAATGCTACATCTAAAGAAATCCCAATTCTTCTGCAACACACACTCCAGAGACTTCAACTTCATTACCGCAATCAACAGAACATGCTGGAGGGACAGGTTCATAACCCAGAGACTGCCCATGGTATGGAATAGACTTTCCATACATGTCGAGCAGAGCACCTCACTGGCCTTCTTCAAGAAAAATCTTGATGAGTAGATGGGAAATAGAAAATTCACCCCGGGGATCACTCCAGTGACTCTACTTGATAGAGGCACCAGAAAGTAGCATCGGGCGGCACAATGCCAAGGCACTTCTATGGGCTAGGCTTGTAAAGGCTCCAGGGCTATTGGCCTAGTATACACCTATGAACCTATGTTACTGTCAGCTACCATATGTGTGACTATGAAAAGTGTTCTTAAACATTGATCCCTATGTGGAAAACAGGATTGCATACTGGGTCAAGAATAGAATGCATGCTGACAGGATCGGTGATGGCTCCTCAGTGAAAATATGATCAGCGGTGTGCACCAGAGTTAAGTACTAGACCCCTCCTTTTTGGAATTTATTTCTGACCTAAACACATAAAACAAGGATCTCTATCTGACTAAGTTCATGGATAATTGTAAGCTGGGTGTAGTTATTAAATCAACTGATGCTACTAATACCTTTCAAACAGAACTAACATGTTAATTCCTAGTGCACCAAAAAGGACTAAAACTAAATGCTAAGAAATGCAGTATCATCTCCTTCAGAAAACAGAAAAATTCTATATATTGCATCTATGACACCCCAGTCTCCACTGAGTCTGGGATTAGAGACTTGGGCACCTGGGTCGATGTTTCCATCTCCTTCAATTACCATATAGCAACTGCAGTCAGAATATCCTTCTATAGCTCACAATTAATCACAAAGGGCATTGCATATAAAACAATGGATATTACAGTTCCTCTGTGCTCTGTTGTGGTTAGACCCATTGTACAGAGCAGTGCACCCTTTGTCACGTGCCACATCCAAGAGCTTGGGGGAAAAAAACAGAGGTTCCTAAAAAAAGGATCTCAGGCCTCAAAAAATT
Organism: Protopterus annectens; assembly: GCF_019279795.1. Lineage (NCBI taxonomy): Eukaryota > Metazoa > Chordata > Ceratodontiformes > Protopteridae > Protopterus > Protopterus annectens. Next base: position 9,533 of record NW_025052329.1, on the reverse strand, counting down.
TTAGTAATCAGGAAAGGTTGGAATCATTGCTCCTGGACTCCATGTCATATATTGTTATCAGTAGTGATCTTGGCTTTGTTTTCAATGCCGTTGGGGTCTCTATTATCCAAGACATCCTCTTTCTTGATATAACAAAGAATCTAGCCAAGATTAGAACAAGAGATCTCAATTTACATCAGGTATTAAACAAATGAAATGGAGACATTATTCAGCGTATCCTATTGCTCTTGTATAGACTCCCTTTCCATGACAAGCAGTGTGATTCCCTTGTCTACCTTCAAACATATCTTAGACAAACTGATGGCGACCATAAAACACACTCTCGGACCTACAGGCCTTGTCCTCTTTGAAAAGTTTTGTAGAGCATGAGGGTGGTTATGGGCAAGGCACACAAAGGCTCTGGTTAAATAGCTTTGTATTTCCTATGGTGAGTATAATAAGCATGCACTATATCTGAAAACATTGTATTGTTTGTTTTCTCAGTAACAATGAACTGTCCAAGGTTCTTATGCAAAAGATAAAACCCCAGATATGTGCTGAAAATAACTCAAGTCACCATGGTTGTTAAGGAAAATTAAAAAAAAATCAATGTTATACTACTGCCTTCCAAATACACACAAGAACTAGTCATTGTCCAGTCACCAGCACAGACCTATGTTATGTATACCTGCACGCACACTAACTGAAATGCAAAGGCCTAAATGTTGCTTAAAAATCATCTGTTTTTGTCTAAATCACTTGGGCTACACTGCCATTGGTTAGCAGTGATAGCTTCTTAGAGTAGCAGAAAATAGTTGTAATGGAAGGTAAGCAAAACATGTATATTTGACAAAGAGGGTACTCCAAGAAAAATGGTGAGCCCTAGAATGTAGTCAGAGCAAACACTACATATCCCGATCCATGATCTGATCTCTCATCTTCCAAATGCATGCTCCCCAGCTCACAGCAGTGTACAGTAATAGGAAAAAAAACAAGACAGCAGCATTTGGAAATGGATGTGATGATGATAAAACACTAAATGACAGGGTAACAAAATTAAAACCCCTTGCATCATCAGACATACTTAGCCTACTCAGGACTACTGTTATGTCCATAATAATGCATTAATAATAGCGCAAATAAATGAAAACAACACATTTTTAGACTTCCACTGTTTAGGCTGAATGTCTAAATCCAGGTTAACTTGGTGTTATGAAAAGGAAGCCTTTGATAAATCGTTGACCCCCCCCCCCAAGTGTTCATCTGTGACACTGCTATATAACTAAGATGATATATAGCAGCACTTTTACATTACACAACCAGCTACTACTGTGTCCCACTATACAGCATATATGCTACAAATCTAACTCCCATCTATCAGTAAATGGTGGCAGTGTACCATATTTATTCATTTAAAAAAAGAGAACCAAATTAAAAATAAGACAAAAAGGTAAAAAAAAATTGTCCACCGATAACTATTCACTCTGCTGTTAAAATAGTGAACTTGTAAGATAAACAAAGACATAACTCTAATACTACAAAGAACTACATTCATTAGACATAACATACTGCAACAGAAATACAGTATACATACATACACACACGTGTGTGTGTGTATATGTGTGTATATATATATATATATATATATATATATATATATATATATATATATATATATATATATATATACATATACACACACACACACACACACACACACACACACACACGCACACACATGGTTTCTCAACACATGCTCAGACTATAGGAGGTGAAATGAGTGATCTGTCAGTTTCACAATCTCTCTATAGTAAAAAGTTACACATACCTGCAATAACCAGCTGCCATTAAGTATACACGTGCTGTGGTTGCAGTCTTCTTCTGCAAAGAGCATGCCTTTCAAATATCACCTCTAAAACTTACACAGCACCCACGGAACAGAACATGGCAATTATCCATAGCATATAGTACAATAGGATCATTGGGCCTTTCACAAAACCTACTCAGCTCAGTCTTTAAATAATGAGAAATAATATAAAAATTGCACTACACTTTCTGCCAACTGTTCACTTGGTTGTGGGTTCTCACCTGATTCAAACATCCTCTATTAATTTTAAAACATGTCTCACCTTCTTACAAAGCCACACCACATCAGTAATAGCTTTTGCAACAGTTCTAATACATTTTACATTACAATCTCTTTAATGTGAAACATTGAGAGTATGGGAACCTCTCAAGTATGCAAAATGTACATATGTCTCCACTGTCCAATCAAGGCAAATGAGGAACATTTTCACCTCTTTAACCACCTCGTCAAGCTGAATGGGACCTTCTCGTCTCATTTCACACCTTTGAGTAATTCTTGTTACCCCTAAATAAGATTGTTTTAACTGGAGCTTCAAGTGATTAAGATCTAACAAACAGCTAAGAATGATGAAGCCAAGCTTATTTTTTTATTTATTCATTTTACATTTGTTGACCGGGATAGTCAGACTGGATGCATGTCCATTTTCAGCGGAGGCCCAGGGAGAAAAGCTCCAAGGGTAAGCAGATACAGCATTACATAATACCAGCATTACATATTACAAACAGACTATTTACAGAGATTACATAAGTAAGCAAGTTAAACAAGTTCCACGGGTTACAGTTAATCCTGAGCGCAAGTCAGGATTAAATTAAATTACACAGTAAACTGGTTAACAGATTTTTACACATTCTAGAGAGAGTTAGCCAGGATTGATACATTGACATAGCCAGTTAAGTGACAAATGTTGTTTGAGTCTAGTTTTAAATTGACCTAAGGTGGAAAGTAAGGTAATATCAGCTGGAAGAGAGTTCCAGGATCTACTTACAGAGTTTGCAAAGAGAGAGTCACCAGCTGTGTTATTAATTTTGCTAGTCTGAATTAGTAGTTTGTTAGAGGATCGTTATAGGGGGTGATAATATTTTTAAGTGCAGGAATATTGTCCAGATTATAGAGGATTTTATATGCCATAATCAGTTGGTTATACTGGATTAGGCTGGGTAGTTCAAGCCACCCAAGCTGATTAAGATTGATGCAATGATGTGTCCTAAAAGGCAGCCCAGTGGCAAAGCTGGCGATGTGGTTGTAGCAAATTGAGAGTTTGTTAAGGACAGTCTTGTTTAAATTCGAGAGTAGAGGGGATGCATACAGAAGGGTTGAAAGAAGGTGAGAGCGAGCTATGGCAATTTTAGCTGGAGGGATTAGGAAGGCTTTTATTCTGTAAAGTGACCCTAGTTTTTTATTGATGGTTTTGATAGTTTGGTTAACATGTAGGTCGAATTTTAGATTATTGTCTATGATGTCACCTAATAGTTTTATAGAGGGGTCAGGGGAGATTATTGTGCCATCATTTGAACTTATGGTATACGTAAAAGCGGTAGACCTATGAGTTGGTGAAAATAACAGCATTTTAGGTTTTTTTGGGGATTTAGGATCAGGCAACGTTCAGAAAGCCAGTTTTCTATTGTATTAAAGGTGGTCTGGGTAGCTGACCATAACTCTATTGGAGATGTGGCTGAGCAAATCAGAATAGAGTCATCAGCATACTGGATACAGCTGACTTTTGGGATGACAATATAAAGGTCGTTAATGAAGACAGAGAACAGCAAGGGCCCTAGTATAGAGCCTTGTGGTACTCCAAGGGTGTTAGGTAGAAGGTTAGAGAGTTTGTTCTGCCAGAGGACAGCTTGCTGACGACCATTCAGGTAGGACTGAAACCATTGAAGGGCTCTAGTATCTAGACAGAATGTTTGCAGGGTATGGATTAAAAGTTGGTGATCAACCATATCGAATGCCTTGGAAAGATCCAAGAAGAGGGCTGAGGATATATAATTATTGTTGCGATTATGATTTACGGTGTTGGTAAAGGCTAGGAGGGCTCAAGTAGTGCTGTGATGAGGACGGAAACCATGTTGAGTGTCTGCCATAAGGTGATTCTGGATTAGGTGGTGCATGAGTTGTCTATGAATACATTTTTCCATAATCTTTGCAAGTGGAGAGAGTATAGCTAGAGTATAGCTTATAAAAGATGACTATGGCTTTTCTGTTCATATAGTGCAACATTTTATGAAAATGCTATCATTATTTTTATACATTTAATTTGGTATATAAGTAATTATAAAATGTTAGTCAAAATGTAACAAGTGATAACATATATTACAGAAATTTAAAATTTTGTGTGAAGCTTGAGATGAAAACTATGAACATTTTAAGTGTTTCCTGATATGATCACTGGATGCCCAGGCTGACTGTCATCTTCAACAACAATTTACAAACAAGGATTCATGCAGGTAACTGCATGCTCACTGTTTTTCAGTAACATATCCAGTAATATAACAAGAATCTATCCTTAGCAACAGCCATATTCTGAACCAGCATTTGAGCATTGTGCTTGTCACTTAGTAGTCGGAGTAAAAGGATATATACTGATTTAGATTGTCACTATCGGTTAACATTGCAAAGACACCTAAATTAGCAGACCTTGGTTCATAGGATGTATAACTTAGTTTGAAGAAGTTAAGTAGAGTTAGTTAGTTAGTGTACTACATATTACTGCCCAAAGCAGGACTGGCCTTTGGTCTACTGGTACCCTAGACAAAAAGTCTCCACAGCGCCCCCACCAACACCACCCTGTGCCCCCATTCTGGTCTATCTACACCATCCAGATTACTGGAAAAGAGCCCCTGCTACAGCGTCTCCCTAGGCAACAACCTATGGCCCAAAGACTGGAATGTTTTCATGCACACAGCATTACAAGGGACAGCCTTAGGTGAAATGGCACCCTGGGAGAAAGGCTTCATATGTCCCCTTTGCCACTGGTTATGCCACCATGCACATATTCCTCTTTATTCTGCCCTCCATCCACCATGTGCATAACCTTTTTCTTCTTTTTGTCACATTTTTGTTCCACTCATTATCTTTTTCCTGCATTCTAGCGTTTTCCTAGCCTGGCTAGAGATTCACCGGAAAACCTAATAACTGTTATTTATTTATTGTTTTTATCCAGCTTGGGATTAGTGCTTTGCTTCTGGTCACAAAGCAAGGTACATTAACTCCTGAGTGTCATTGATTGGTTTGCTTGCCAGTTTTTGTGCGATCATCTTTAATTTTCATTTTGGAACCTTGTGCAACTTTGCTTTCTGTTGTGTTTGGCTTCTACACATGCTATCCATGACATCTACCAACAGAAGGCTATAAAAAGTGTATGAACCCCAGTGACAACCAGGTGAGCCTTAGATCTGTTCTGAGAAGACAGCTTGGGGTTGGTGCCACTGTTTTACTCCTCTTGACAAGAGGAACAAGGTATCATAGATTCTTAGTCGCATGAAGTTGCAGTGAAAATGTATCTATTTATTTATTTTCCAGGATAGCCTGGCTGGGGAAAATTTCCCCTTTTCAGCAGAGGCTTGGGGAGAAAAGCTCTTGAGAAATGTAAGCCAAGACAAAAAAATCTTTATTCTTGATACTAGTGATCCATCTGATCGCTAGTTTCACAACTCAACCTACATTTGCTTGTCTGTATGCAGTCATTCTAGTGTCACTGCATCCATCCTTTATACTGTATGTATTGCATAAGAAAGGAAGCAGTAACCTGAATGTCAGGATCCATTGTTGTGGACTAGACATAACCTCTTTGCATGTGCAACCCTATTAATTGCACAAGTCGGCCTCATGGGGTTCCTTACTACTGCTTCTATTTGGTCATCATCAATCATAATTTGACCTACAGTGGGAGCTGCAGTGATATTTTGGTCACTTCACTACGAGTTTGATCTATGATCTGTTGTGCAGAAAGCAACATGTAGTAAACATCCTGTGTGCAGTATCTGGGTCATACTGAAGGTGACCTTCAGACTCATCCAGGCATCTGAAATAGGCTTTTAACATGCCAGAAAGTCTCTTGAGGCAATATCAATGTGTGGCAGGGCTGTATTAAAATTATTGTCCATAACTCCAATTGGATTTATCACTCACAGCAGTCATAAGCCATGGTTCCAGTGGATATCCTGCATCACTTGAAAAAAAGAAGGAAAAAAAGAAAAGGTTGGGTGGACACAAAACAAAGGAAATGTTTAGTATCACACAATGTATTTTACTAAGAATAATTAAGTAGATGATAAAATTTACAATTTCAACTTACCAACAAGATGACTACTGGGCATCCTACCATACAGGTAGAGGTGGAAGAGTGATGTCACATATGAGAATTATGGGCACTGTCATGATGCTAGGCTGACACAGTGGCAATAAACCCTCATGCATCACACACTACTTTGCAGTTGATGAAATGGTAACTTCTACAGACTTCACACCTCTGACTGTACCCATTTTGCATGATGTCCAGCATTGCCCCATATGTCTGCTCTGTTCCTCAGACAGTTTGTGTTGTACTGTTATTATAAGGCTACACGTTCCCCATACCTCTCTACCTCTTACAGCCAGACATCTGGACAGAGCCATATATAACAGTGGGACACAGGCCCAAACACAGGGACATGTTTTAATATTGCTCTTACAAACATAGACAGTTGGTAGAATGGTTTTGTACTAGCCTGCATTTTCTGATGGGTTTGAAGTCTGCATCTCAACTATCTGTCATTATTTTCTCATGCCAACCTTTATTGATTTGCCACTAGTTTGCCAGACAAATGCAATGTTATGAAAATCGGACCATATATATGAGACAAGAATGTGAACATTCCGTGACACTGTAGATTTGAGGGGTATGATGATGCTCACTGACTTGTTAGATGGCCTTTACATCCTGGTGCTACTCTGAGTTGTTACAACCTGCTGTTCTACCAGGCACTGTCTAGGTTACTCAGAGCTGTGTACTGTCCATATCTATGGCCCCCTGTCCCTCCAGTTTCTCTGGCTGAGTCCAGATTTCTTATAGGTTCATAGGTTCATAGGTTGGTACTGGGCTATCTGCCCGAAGGCATATATTAGCCCAGCCACGTTGTGCGGTATTCACCGCCCCTTTAGTAGTTCCCCAGACCCTTGTACTAGCAGCTTGTACCCTTGGCCCCTATCTAGTAGTGCTGTTGGTGTGATCCCCGGTGTGAACATTCTGTTACCCATCAACTCATCAAGGTTCCTCTTGAAGAGTGATAGCGAGGGGCTCTGTCTTATGTAGATCGGGACCCTGTTCCATAGTAAGAGAAGTCTCATGTAAGGAATCTATCCCTCCAGCATGTTCTATTCATTGTTGTGTTGAGGTTTATATCCCTAGAGTGTGTAGCTCGAGTAGATTTGGTTTTGCTAAGATGGAGCATGTTCAACAATTCTGGGTTGGACATGGCTCTGTACGTTAGACAGAGATCACCTCTGAGAAAGCGGTATGCAACAGGGAACAGTCTTAGCTTTTTCAATTGTGCTGCATAGGGCAACTGTTTGAGGCCAGTAATCCTCTTGGTTAGGTACCTTTGTGGTCTCCTCCAGCTGCTGGAGATGTCTAGCCAGGTACATTCCAGTTGGTGCATTGTACTCAATAATGGGTCTGATGAGGGAAGAGTAGAGGCACCACTACATCCTTAGATCTTGATGCTAACCCTTTCGCCATAAGATGGGTCACATAGAAGGATTTTCTTAACCACTTTGGCAACATGGTTATCAAAGGAAAGCTGACTATCTACTTGGGTCCCTAGATCCCTTATTTCTTCTTCAGATTTCAGGGGATTACCTCCTATGTTGTAGTTTCATGCGGTTACCTGTTTTTTCCAAAGGGGATTACTACGCATTTTTTGCATTTAGCTTGAGACCATGGCTTTGACACCATGCATCAGTCTCATTTAGGCCCTTCTGGAGGATCTCCATATCGGCCGGAGACTCTATTATAGCACCCAGTTTGCAGTCATCTGCAAACTTAGTCAGACACAGCCCTTCCATGCTTGCCTGTACTTCTGACAAGTATATGCCAAACAGGAGGGGCCCCAGGACAGAGCCCTGAGGCACTCCACTCGTTACTGGTCTGGATTCGGACATAGATCCCGCTACTCTTACTTTATGGGATCTGTCTGAGAGCCAGTTTGTGATCCATCTTGTGATGTAAGGGTTTATGCCCAGGGTGGTGAACTTATCAATAATACCTGAATGGGGAATGGTGTCAAATGCTTTAGCAAGGTCAAGGTAAGCCGTGTGTACCTCCTTTCCCTTATCTATAGCCTGAGTAACTGACTCAAAGAAATCCACCAGGTTCAGGAAGCATGATCTGCCCTTGACAAAGGCGAACTGTGTGGGGTCCAGCGACTGGAGGTTCCCAATCTCTCAATTTATGAGTTCCATAATGATTCGCTCCATAGCCTTACAGATCAGACTGGTCAGGCTTATTGGTCGGTAGCTCCCAGGGTCAGTTGTGGCCCCACCCTTGGGTAGCGGGACCACCATTGCCGTGCGCCATTCTATGGGCCCATATCCTGTAGAGATGCTGAGACTGAACAGGGTATTAAGATGCGGGGTTAATTCCTTTTGGAGCTCACGTATGACACAGCCTGGGACATCATCTGGTCCCATGGAGGCAGTGTTTTTAGCTTTAGATAGAGCCTTGTTAACCAACGTATCAGTAATAATTGGACTTACACAATCCCCTAGAATGGTAACAGGCCCTGTAGGAGGTGAGGAGAAATTTGCACTGAACCTGTTAGCCAAGATGTTGGCAATGTCAGAAGGGTCAGTGTATTTTGTTCCATTTTGTACTAGCTCAGAACAGACCTCAGCATTGCCATTTAGGTTTTTGACATAGCCATAGAAGGCCTTATGGTTATCCTTGGCAACTTTCTTTTCAAAATTAGCTTTAGTTGACTTGATGAGGGCCCTCAATTTCTTACCAATGCTGATCAGGGATGATTTTTCTACTTGAGATTTGGCCTTTTTTTGTATAAGTCTCCTCCTTTTATTGTAAAGTTTGCTTATGGCTGGGGTCCACCAGACTGGTTTCTTCTTGCTTGAGAAAGGAGTCTTGGTTTTATTTGGGATAGCACGGTCCATGCAATCCTGAAGATGCATATAGAGTGCCTTGGTGTAGGATTCCACATCCTGGATATCATTATCCTTCTGCAAGGGAATAGTGAAGCTTTCCACTTCAGATGCAAGTAGTTTGAAGTTTGCTTTGGAAAGGTTTTTGACTATGGTTTCTTTGATTGGGGGAGGTGGAGGAGTGAGGATGTCCAGGGTTATCAGTTTGTGGTCAGATCTGACCAAGGAGGGGGTGATAACGGGTGTGGTGCAATGGGCGCCCATATTTGTGATGATTAAATCCAATATGTTGTCCCCTCTAGTGGGGGAACATACTAGTTGTTCAAGGGCATTTGAATTTATAAATTCTATGAATCGCTGAGCATAGGAGTTGGAACATTGGTAGTTCGCCCAGTCTATACCAGGGTAATTGAAATCACCCAAGATTATGGTGTTGGGTAGGACCTTTATATTTTCCAATGTCTCAAGGAATGCAGAGTGAGCATCTTGGGACATGGTGGGCGATCTATAACCGCTACGTACTTGAAATGGTTCGCAGTTCATCCCGGGATAATTG
>NW_025052328.1:0-12403 GCF_019279795.1 Protopterus annectens | reverse complement strand
GGGTCAGCTATTTTAGGGTGGGGCACCTCTGACCACATTATTGGGTCAGCGCTACATAATTTAGGGTGGGGAGTCGTTCCACTACATAATGCGGGTTGGGGGGGTGGTTTCCCATCCCATTTGACTATTTCATTCATTTATACATACAATGTATATTATTCTGGACATCTGTTATAAATTTACTGCAGGTATGCAATAGTCTGGTCAACAGCTGGGACAGTTGGTTAGTGTACTTCTGTGTACAGACCTCTCTGATACTTGGACTCTTGTCTACAGGGACAAGGATATGACAACTCAGGGACAATCATGGACACTTCTACCATATTAGTACTATTACCTTGGAACCTGTTGACAGATTCGTAATACTACTAATTGTCTGCAGTTAAATGCATCTGTACTCTTCATTGTTGTGAGTATTCATTCTCGTTCAACACCTTTCCCCCAAAGGGTACTGGCTTTGTGAGTTTAAGGGTCTGGCCAGTTATTGTGCAAATGCTCTGACCATTGGTATTGTTGACATTGTCATATGTACGGGTTGTGCTGTAATCTGGGACTAGGACTGGCACCTTTTCACATGGCCAAGATGGGACATTTTTGGAACACACCTGGTTTTACATGCCGACACATACCCACGGTCAGTACAACAGATAGAACTTTACTTATTTGCCGACATAAAAACCTATTGTTGTAGCCGTTTATTTGCTTATTCTGATTTTTGTAACATTTAGGTATTGTAGATACTGCAATAATTCTTTTCTGCTACTTTTACATAACATATGGGACATAATTATGTCCTACAATCCCAGGACATTTGCCATTTGAAATGTCTTTTGTCAGGACACAACTGTCCAATGATGTACTATCCCTCACAAAGCAGGACAGATGACAACCCTACTGCGGACACCAGATTATTTGGGCTGACACATAGCCACGGTCACTGCAGGTTTACAACAGTCATTTGTTTCCTAGCTGTAAGCCTTCTACCTTTGGCACTTTTGTTGTTTGCCTGTTTCTTGTATGACTTACGTTTATTCTATCCTGACATGACCGCTTTAGGCAACTGTTACATGCAGTATGGTGCATAGTTATTCCCTACGGTCACATGACATTTGGCATTGTACCATTGTTGGTCAGGTCACACCTACATAAACATTACTTGCCCCTCACATAGTGGATCAGGGTTATCCTGTTTACGTCAGTACCTTCATCATCCTTATACCATGTGCCACTATGCAAATGTGTGCAATATATTCTCCCGCTTTTTCGTGTCGGGACACGTGCGTCACGGGCAGGTGTTTGATCCTGGGTGGTAGGTTATGCATGACCACTTAGGGCTGGACAGTGTCGTGCACCTCTAATGCACATTCCAACTTGTGTCCAGATATCTACTGGACTTCGTGTCTTCCATTCTAATGTTTACACAGGTTACATATGCCATGAGGGATATCTAAAAAGTGGACTGATCCACAAGGAAATAATGAACATCTTTTTAGCTATATGAAAACGTGCTGGGGGTTTTACATGCCAGGGATACATAGTGTGCAATTCTGCAACTGCCTAGGGTGACACTACCTACCACATATGCGTAGTAGTCACTATGTGTAGCTGTGGCTGCACCAAACCAGTAGGCCAAGTATGGCTGGATTTGGTGGACGTTCAGGTACAGGAGTGGGTTGTGTGATGTGGAGGGGATGCTGGGTAGTCCATTATGCATCCAGGTGTGTTGCATTTGTTATGGCCAGTTCCATCAGGACCAATCTGTGGGTATGTGCCAGTGACATGTCTATCAATTTGTATCGCACATTTCAATATTCATATGTTTGTGGGATTGTGTTCTACAGTATGGCCTGTCTGGTTGTATTGTAGCTGTTTATACATGTTCATAGGTTCATAGGTTCATAGGTTCGTACTAGGCTATCTGCCCTAGGGCATTTATAAGCCTAGCCAGAGTATGTGTGGCTTTCACCACCCCTTAGGATGAGAATACTACGCCCTTTTAGGGTTTAGTTTACTGTGCCTCTGTCTAGTAGTGACACAGAGATGACCCCCGGGGTAAACGTACGATCTCCCATCCACTGCCGTAGATTTCTCTTGAATAGAGTCAGTGAGGGGCTCTGCCTAACATGGACTGGGATTCTGTTCCAGAGTGTAGGGAACCTCTGGGTTATGAATCTGACCCTCCAGCATGTCCTATTTATTTCTGTGTTGAGGTTTAAGTCTCTTGTTCTCGTGGCTGTGATGGATTTGGATTTTCAGAGGTGGAGCATGACCATTAATTCCGGATTGGACATGACCTTGTACGTCAGGCACAGATCACCTCTGAGTAGGCGATATGCGACTGAATAGAGCTGGAGTTTTTTCAGTCGGGTAGCATATGACATATGTTTAAGACCCTTTATCCTCTTGGTGAGGAACTTTTGGGGTCTTTCCAACTGCTGCAGGTGTCGGGTGAGATACATCCCAAATGGGGCATTGTACTCAATCATTGGCCTGATAAGAGAAGAGTACAGGGGCACAATGACCTCTCTTGATCTAGATGTGAAACCCTTCATTATAAGGTGGGCAATATAGAAGGTCTTCCTAACCACTTTGGCAATGTGAGTGTCAAATGAGAGGTTACTGTCAACCTGGGTCCCTAGGTCCCTGATTACCTCTTCCGTGGCCACCAATGGATTACCACCTATGTGGTAGTTTGTCGGTACCTTGTTTTTCCCAAAGGGTATGACTATACATTTTTTAGCATTCAGCTTAAGGCCATGGCTCTGGCACCAATTATCCATTTCTATGAGGCCTCTCTGAAGGATGTTTGTGTCCGCTGCAGTATCAATTATGGCGTCCAGTTTGCAGTCATCTGCGAACTTTGTCAGCCACAATCCTCCTATATTTGCCTGTACCTCGGAAAAATAAATGCCGAACAACAGGGGTCCCAGGACTGAGCCCTGTGGGACACCGCTTGTGACTGGCTTAGAGTCTGACATAGCTCCAGCAACTCTGACCCTGTGGGTTCTGTCCTTGAGCCAGTTTGCAACCCATCTTGTGACATATGGGTTTACATTTAAGCTGGTGAGTTTGTCTATGATGCCCGAGTGGGGTATTGTGTCAAAGGCTTTTGCAAGGTCAAGGTAGGCTGTGTGAACTGCCTTACCCTCATCAATGGTCTTAGTGACTGTTTCAAAAAAGTCGAGCAAGTTCAAAAGGCAGGATCTGCCCTTGACAAAGCCAAATTGGGTAGGATCCAATGTCTGTAGGTCTCCAATGTCTTTGTTTATGAGTTCCATAATGATCCTCTCCATAGCTTTGCAGACCAGGCTCATCAAACTTATGGGGTGGTAATTTCCAGGGTCCATAGAAGCACCACCTTTGTGAAGTGGGACCACTGTTGCCGTACGCCACTCTTTGGGTACGTATCCTGTAGTAAGGCTAAGATTAAACAGCAGCCTTATGTGTGGGTTTAGTTCCTCTTGGAGTTCATGTAGCACACAGCCCGGGACACCATCAGGTCCCATTGATGCTTTGTTTTTAGCTTTAGAGAGGGTGGCTCTCACCTGGGCATCTGAGATGTTAGGGAGGCTACACTCTGCTGGGATAGTTATTTCTCCTTTTGGGAGGGGAGGAGAAATTTGCACTGAACCTGTCTGCCAGAATGTTGGCAATGTCAGTGGGCTCAGTGTATTTTGTGTCATTTTGGACTAACTCTGAGCATATCTGGGAGTTTTCACCCAGGTTTCTAACATAGCTAAAGAAGGCCTTGTGATTGTCTTTTGTGTCTTTTGCGATTTTTCTCTCAAAGTTGGCCTTGGATGATTTAATGAGTGATCGTAGTTTTTTGCTAGTACTGATCAGAGATGCCTTCCTTTTTAGGGGTTTTGCTCTGTCATGTAATAGCTTCCTCCTCCTTTTGTAAAGTTTATTATGGCTGGGGTCCACCAGACTGGGTGCCTGCCTTTGGGGGAATGGGTCTTGGTTTTATTTGGGATTGCATGATCCATGCATTCTTGAAGGTGCCCATAGAAGGCATTTGCAAAGGATTCAGCAGTGTGGGTTGTGGTTTCCACTGGCCCAGGGACCTTGAAGGATACCACTTCAGTCTTAAGAAGTGTGAAGTTTGCTTTTCAGAAGTTCTTCACTGTGGTCTTTTGTGCAGGGGATGGGGGCGGGATGTGGATTTCCAGTGAGATTAATTTATGGTCTGATCTTACCAAAGAGGTATATACTTCCGGTGTGGAGCATTTTGTCCCCATGTTTGTGATGATCAGGTCTAGTATATTGTCTCCTCTTGTGGGAATGGTGACTAGTTGTTCCATTGCATTTGAGTTTATGAATTCTAGGAACCTTTGGGCTAGGGTGTTGGGGCTTGAGTAATGTTCCCAGTCTATGTTTGGGTAGTTGAAGTCTCCCAAAATGATGGTATTTGGAGAGACATTCATACTCTCCAGTGTCTTCAGGAAGGCTGTGTGGGATTCCTGAGTTTGAGAGGGTGGTCTGTAGCATGCTACAAACTGTAAGGCAGTTTTGCCTATGGTTAGTTGCACCTGGATAGTCTCCGATGCTTCGTGCATAGTCACTAACCTGGAGGTGTGGGTATCTTTGATGAAAATGGATACTCCCCCTCCTTTTGTGGTTCGGTCCAAGTTTTGGGGCCGGAAAGCATGATATGAGGTAAAACCTGATAGTACTGGGGTGCTCTCAGGAGCCTTGAACCAGGTTTCATTCACTGCACAGACATCGATGTTCTCCATACTGAGGAGGCCGAGGGCGTGCATCTTGAGGTTTAGACTTCTGGCATTGAGCAGCATTACCCTTAGTTTTTTTTTTTTCCACTTGTGTTTTCTAGGAGCTAGTTTTGTCATTTGAGCCTTGCCTAAAAAAGGCACTATGGGGGTGGCAAGAGCCTTGGCCAATATCCGGAAGCCCAGGGGTGACAGGTGCAAGCCATCTCTTGCGAAGCAGCGTGGCTTGTCAAGCTTGTCATCCCAAGCAGACAGACATTGGATCCCCTTAGAATGACACCAGTAATTAAGCCAATTGTTAAAACTGATCATTTTGTCTTTGTACTGTGGCATCATTTTTGGTGAGGGTAAGATGCTGCTCAGGGTCAGGGTCATACCGGCTTGGGCTACATGATCAGAGAGCTCCTCTATGTCTCTTTTCATGTAGTCCAGGGAGGTACATCTCAGGTCGTTCACACCAGCATGTACAATGACTGAGTCATATTTGTACTTGCTGTGGAGTGACCTGAGTGCTTGTGTTATGTGGTGGATTCTAGCTCCCGACAGGCAGCTTACTGTGACCTTTTCCTTGTTCAGTCTGGTGAGCAGGACGTCAGTGTGTCTGACTATGGAGTCACCTATTACTGTGTATTGCATGTTTTTTGGCCTTAAGGGCTGTGACTGTTTAGCACACTGACTTTGTGAACTATGTGTTGCATGTGCTATGTCTTGAGGTGGTGGTTGCTTGGGTGTCTGCTTTGGAGGCCTCTGTTGTTTTGGTAGATTTTTAATCAGCGCCTCCGAGTATGTTTTTGTGTGTTTATGTGTTTGGTTTGCAGTTGTGATAGTTCTATGTGAGACTGGGTTTGCGGTGTGTGTAGCTACCTTCTCCTCCTGACTGGTCTTGCCAGCACTGAATTGAGAGAGCTCAGCCTCCAGTTTGGCTATATAGTTGCATCTCTCACATATATTTGTATTTGTTGGGAGGAGGAGAGGGTTGTCTGTGTACATGAGGCAATTGTAACATTGCCTCAAGATTTCCAGATTCACCAGCTGAACAGGAGAGGACTCCAGCAACTGATCCTTTGTCATGCTAGAAATAGTGAAAAGGATTGCTGTGTAACTGAGTCAGAAAGGACCTATAGGGAAATGGGTACTCAACAGAATTTAGGTGAATGAAGTACTTTCTTTTGCTTAAGAGTGCTTTACGTGTGTAAAAAATGCTTTAGCAGCAAGTGCTGAGCTCTTCAGATAGAGTATAGGCTGTTTAGATTGCAAGTAGAACAGTTCTAAGGGAACAATTGAACAGCAGACTTGGCGGAGCCAGAAAAAGTTTAACCTTGTTTAACCAAGTTTAACCTTGTTTAACTGGCGCTGCGCTATGTGCACAACAGCAAAAAGGCGTGTAATACGCTGGATTTTAAGCAGTGAACTACAAAAGAGCTAGGAATGGTCCCAACCAACCAATTACCACAGCTTCTTGTGCTGAGGTCACTTCCCCCAAGGACAGGTAGGCTGCTCAAGGCTCCCCACTCCCACTGGTGAGCAAAGAAACTTCCTTTTATCCAAGTAAGGTAATGGACCACACAGGAACTACACCACAGCCCAGAATACAGCAATGCCTGTATACTGGTCTAAACTAGTCGAGAAAGGCGTGAAAACAAGGATTATTTTTTTGTTTTTTTTGTTTTTTTTGTAGAAACACACAGAAAATGCAGAGACAGTGATAAATTAGTTACACAGGCTAGCACACTTTAGTGGGCAGCCTCCACAGTTAAATTAAACAAACAAACAAGCAAACTTTCGATTAAATTCGACTAAATGTAACTTTAAGTGCAGATTTTAAAATAAATGCAGTAATTAGTAAAAAAACAGTTCGGGCTAGTTCAAAGTAAGCAACAGAAGCTATTTCCAGTGGAAAAAAAGCAAATATACTTAAATCCAGAAGGTAGTCGCTTTTTCGAGTTCTTTGCTGCTAGGACCACTCTGTAAACCCACGTGGAGCTTGTCTGAGCAGTATTTGTTTGTGTTTGTGTTTCTTTCAGCTTCACCCTCTGCTCCCTCATACACCTCCAGTTCACCTATTCTGCATAGGACACAGTATCACCTTAGAGGATTGTACCATTACCCATCCCTCCACACACACAGATTCCTCACACCCCATAAATCACTGCTTTGGTTGTTGGCCCATGACACGGCCAGAGTAACACAGTGACTTCCCTACATGTGTCAGGTACCTTTATGGTTTTGTGGACTACCCTGCCATGTTTGCTTTCCACATGCTATGCCTCATGCACATAGGTAGACACCCATACTTAACTTTCATTACATGGTTGGTATACCTGGGTACTACCCATTCAACTGTGACACATCCTGACAAGTTCGGCTTGTACCTCTGATTTCAGGATTTTGGCAGCCTGTTCTACTCATTGGTAGGATACCACCTTTTTCTATGTCCAGGATGGGATATATTCTGTACACATATCCGATTGTACTAGACAACACATCTCCACTGTCGCCGGTATGGATAATACTGTTCCTTTCGGCTTACATGTTTCCTTATTGATGTAGCTGTTTATATGCTCCTTCTGTTTCGTTTACATGATTATTCTATTTCCTATCACATTTGGTATGTAAACTACGGACATACCTTTTGTATGTGACTATTACATGCCTTGTGGGATATGATTCGGACATAGGGTCACTAGATATCTACATTTATCATGTATTTTGTTATGGACACATCTACCCAGCTGTGTCCCCTCCCTCACATTATGGCTCAGCTGGTGACCCTCACCATTGGGCTGGACGTACCTACTGGCGGCTCGCTAACATATGATGCATTTCACTTCCACTTGGTATAGCTATCTACACGGCATTGGATTATGGCCACACGGTCTTCCATGTCATTTGTTCGCAGGATAGGGACCTGTTATTCCCTGCCGTGCATTTGTGTTTGCTTCCTCACTTTGTGTTTGCAGGAACTTTCTTGCATGCTTTGCATACGTTTCAGTATCCAGGGATACTGACAGATGTGATTACTATCTTGCAACTTGTTATATGCAAGCATTTTAGGTTGCACGTCGGCAGCTGCCATTTCCACGCCTCCGTGCAGCACTTCGACACGCCCTATGCACTCACGCTCCTTTCCTGTGCACATGGCTGTGGCAGCAGAATGCCTTCATTAATATGCATTTGGTGCTACTGCGCCATCTTCAAGCTGCACTGTCGGCGCAAGCCTCCCGCCGTCCTTGCACCGAGCTTCATGAATCCCGGGGATTACTTTTCATTAGTCAGTGAAACCTAATCTTATTGCTATTTACATCAAATATGATACTTTGCATACATTAAAAACTCATGCAGATTTTTTATTTCTTAGTATCATGTTTCAGTATCTGCTGCTTTCCTAAATTGTCTACCATATCTGGAGAATATAACGAGTATTTACAATCAACATCTGATATTCATTAAGAAACAACTATTTCTGCACTAAAGCTGCATTTGGAGACACAGTATTAGGCTTTGACCTTTCCATCGCTTTTGATTTCTGATTTTGTTTCCAACATGTAAATCTGTTAATCTATAGTTTATTACATAGCAGTACTGTTTCTACTGATTTATTTCCAGCATTTTCTCCCTGTTATGTAGATTTTCAGGCATCAGTAATGAAGCTGAAGCAGATAATTGCTTTTCAACTTTCTGACCATTAATAGTTGAGCTGGTGAGACACTGAGTTTCTGCAGAGGGATATTATATTATAAAACAGCAAGATGAGCATGCACAGAGCTTTTACTTTCAATTTTTGTAATTAGACTCTTCTTTGTTTGAATATTTCTCTCTACTTCCCCACTCAATTGCAGAAAGTAATGACTTGACATTATATTCCTGAACTCCCATGCATGGACAGATCTTCTTAGTTCATAAGTTATATATTGTGGACCACTGTATATATGAGAATATTAAGAATCCCCATGTTGCAAAAAATATAGACTTACTATACCAATAAGACTTGCAGTTGTAGCAATTGTCCGTTTAGCTATTTTATAGGACTTGGGATTAATATTCATGAAATAAATTTTACTTCAGACTTTGATGTTTATCAAGAGTATTTCTCACAACAACTGAACTGTATCCAGAATTTCCTCTTTCTGCAGCTCATAAGGGGTTACTTGTATTGGTAACATCTTTAAATATGTTTGAAGACTCTTTTCTGTTTGCACAGTTGTTCCCTCAAAAACTGGAACTAAATGTACATCCACCTTGATCTAGTTTCTACTTGGTTGCCTTGATAATGTAGAAATGTGTGCATTTTAGTGTTGTAAGATGCTGTAGTCACTGGTTGTAACAATTTTGATAATCAATGGTGCTTTTGTTGTTTTCTTGAACTATAATATCTGGTCTGGTTGAGTCTACCTTCTTAGTTGCTGGTATGGGGTGGTCTCATATGATCATTTCTTCATCATCTTCGATAATCCTTTGTGGTTCATGTTTCCAATATTTCTTAGTTACCTTATGTTGTAATGTTTACACAGTCTCCAGTGTAATAACCTTGCCACATTTCTATGCCTTTTAGTACACAAACCTTCATCCATAAGCCTACTGATACCCACAACAAGATATGTAACTTTCTTTAGTTCTGTATTGCAAAATCTACATTTGTCTGTATCTCCTATACTCTGTATGGATTTTTTGAACCATCTAGTACATAGTCTACTATTCTGAGCTACCAATATCAATCTTTCGTGTTTAGATTTAAATTTACATTGCCTAAGCCAGTTGTGCATCAATGTTTGATCAACACGTAGTTGTTCCAGTAGACTCCTGTATTTTTTCATATAATTATGGGATTTCTCCTTCTCTTTCTCTTTTCTTTCTTTTTCCATGGTTCTGATTTTGGATTCTCTTATTTATTATTATTATTATTATTATTATTATTATTATTATTATTGTTGTTATTATTATTATTATTATTATTATTATTGCTTTTTTGCACTTAATGTTCCCACTTTTTTCCCATATCTGTCTCTATTTCCATGCCTGCTATTTTTCTAAATAGTGTCACATACACACGTTATGTTTGCCTTACTTTGTATTTGCATGTTAAGTTAATAACACATGAAACAGATTGTTTTGCAGACTGTTGCAAAGTAGACTTCAATGGATTTGAAACCATGACTGCCTAACTAATACACTCTATACCACTGCAAGTAAAGCCACAGAAGAACTTATAGAGAGAGGATCAGGAAATATACATTTCAGGAGAATGTTAGAATAGTGTTGAAGATTTAAAACTGAGCATTGGAAAACAACTTATAAGAATTAAGGGATCAAAACCATCCCTCTCATGTGTTAACAATGTACACATAACTGCCAATCTGTTACAGACATCCTATGTCTATCATTATTTCATATATGCATTGTAGGTGATTAGTGCATGACAGAAATTGTTTTTTTTTTCTGGCTGATACAATGTAGACCTCAACAGATGTGAACCTCTGCCTATACTGTAGACCAGTGTATTCTCAAGCCACAGAAGAACTTATAATGAAAGGGTCAGGAAACAGATGAATCAAGAGAATGTTGGAACATTGTGGAAGCCTGAAAAGTGAAAAATAGTAAACAGCATACAGTAATCAGGGGGTCAACCCCCCCCCCCCAGTGTGTTGACAATGTACACAACTGCTAATCTATTAAATGTACATACTTTGTTTCCCTTATTTCATATATGCATTGTAAGCTACTGTTGCATGATACAGATCATTTTCAGACTTCTATATGATAGCATTAGCAGGGAGAGCCAATGTAGTCCCAATATTTGGGATAATGACCAAGGCACTTTTCTGGGATTTGTATCACTTTTGCAAAGTCAGCAATGAGTAGTGTACAATGGAGTACAACTTCCCCCACACCCAGTACATTAACACAGTAGGAATCAGTTCATGAGTACACAAAGCCATCTAAACAACTGGAATAAAATCATTCAATTAACTGTAGTCTGGGGTTTGAGTTTGATATTTCTATTTTTGGAAAACGTTGGAGGGTAGATATGGCATTGTAAACCAAAATTAAAAGAGACAATAAGATAATCTAAGAAGTCATGAATTGGGTGAAGGTGGTTTAAGAGTATATCTCACATCTTAAACCAACAATGCTAGATGACTCCATATTTATATTTTGATACACGGTGCCAAACTCCATGGCAGAATGTACAGAATGATGATAAGAATGTAGCATAGCAATAAAAAGAGAAAGACATCTGAATTTATGCCTGGGTTACTCACATTTGTAGAACCAGAATATGATCAAACAGTTATGCCACTGATGTACTAAGTGGAAAGCCATTTAAAATAGAAAATACAGATATTTCAGGGAATGGCATTGTGTATTATGAAAAAAGCATAATACTATAAAACCACATCTCACCCTCAGGGGATTAGAAGGCTTATTAGCACTCTGCACCCATTGAAAGTGGTCTCAACATATTATGAATACATTGAAAATTGCAAGAAAAGTGCACAACAACAGAAGCAAAAAAGACTTAAAAATGTAAAAAATAACAGAAAAAACAGCCAGATCCAAACAGATTTTTAATAAAGTCACCTCTAGCGCCTCGGCAAACAAATGCCTTCCAGGAGTGCAAAGTACAAAGCATTAATGAAATATATATGTATATATATATATATATATATATATATATATATATATATATATATATATATATATATATATATATATATATATATATATATATATCTATATCTATATATATATATATATATATATATATATATATATATATATATATAAGTCCATACTATAAAACAATAAATCAATTAATCAATTAAACATCCAGTCAAAGTAAATAAAATTAAATTAAATTAAAAGTTTCTATGTGCATTCAGTATTCAGCCCATAAGGATTCAGAGTATTGTATTTTAAAATATATATAGGTTCTTTATATAATAATTTTCTTTTTTTATATCAAAAGCATCAATGTCACATATAACTTGTTCTAAAGTAGTTGCCCTTAGAAATTCAGGATTATTATTATGAAAAGTTTTAAACTGAATGGCTAAATGACTAGTTTCCTGTAGCTGTTTAATGTCTCTAATGTGCTCCTGTAGTCTAATCTTAAAAGTTCTTTTGGTTTCCCCTATATAAAAAACACTACAGGAGTACCTCAAAGCATAAATTACACCTTCTGTTTGACAGCAGTATTGGACATCTGGATAAAAACAAATACAGTTAATGTGTGTAAACTAATTCATCACATAATTATACACTGAGCACTTCTTACAATTACTTGTTCATTTAACTTGTATTTCTTTATGCATGTTTTCTACAAGTTTAATAAATCTACTGTGACCTATAATATCCTGGCTATTTCTACCCCTTTTGTATAACAAACTGGGATTTTTAAATAATACACTTTTAAACTCCCTAAATTTAAACAAGAAATTCTAAAACTGTTTAATAATATCTACTACCTGACTAGTAAATATGCTGTACATTATAACCATATACATAGTTATTCATTCTTGTTCATCTTTTCTTTTTCTGCCCATAATATCTCTGCTTATTATATTTATTATTATTACTACTACTACTACTACGAAATAATGTAGTTTATAATTTAATTAAAGCCTTTTTTATCTCCCCCATATAATATCCCCTCTTTAGAAACATCTATATTT
>NW_025052327.1:0-12578 GCF_019279795.1 Protopterus annectens | reverse complement strand
CCATTATAACTGACTCTGGGGAAAGTGCAATGGCTCCAGTTGTCATTGTGATGCAAGATGTAGCAGTCAGAAGGGCTGGCCATTCATTTTACTTCTGTTACACAGCAGAAATATGAGAATCTCTCTGCAGCTCTTGATTGGTATCTGTCTTGAAATTGTTTATTCAGTTCATTTTCAGGGCTGTTTCTTAATACCTTATCAACCCCAAGTAAACCAGAAGACAAGAGACAGAGAGAGTCATGATCATACTAATCTGTTTTAGTCGTATCAATTTTAGATGTGAAATAGTGCTGATTAAATTTAGAAATGCCTGTGAAAAATCGAATTATATTAGATGTCAGCACTCAATGACCAGCTGTCCATAATCTTTCTGATCATTTTAATATAAAAAAAAATCTGTGTGTGCTAAAGAACAATTATGGCAATGAAACAGCAACATCCTGAAAGCTGGTAGAGGGTCAGCTGCTCTCTCTTCAAATGGATTTCAGAAATACAAGTCTGGCACTGAGGTAATAACACAGGTTGATAATCTTAAATGATACTCTAGCATCAACCATTTCTTTTTGCACTACCAATCGGCACAGCTGAGAGGGAATAATCCACTGATGTGACAATTGCATTGATCTTAAACTTGAAGAAAGAAACCGATTACAATTATAGTTGCCGAGATATTGAGGTATTTGTGAATTGGCATTTGACTTTGTTGGTGGCTATGCCCTCCATGATCATCTTAAACTGTATGGGTGGACGCAGATTAACACCAAGGTAATCATTTGTGGCCCTGCTTGATTTGGGAGGTGAGCACTAAAAAGTGTTTGAAAAGGGTGACCGGAACTTGTAGGTTTGTATGTTTAAAGGTGGATATAGCTATACATCTTATGTCCCCCATGATCACTTGCCTGGTATGTTCCGTTGTTCTTAAACCCATCAAAGACCTTCAGTGTTCATATTTGCCTCAACATGGAAATGTCTAGGTCCTGTATTAAAAACAAAGTTCAAAAAAAACCAATTCAAATGATAACTGTTTTAGTGATGCACATTTAAATAAAATAACACATTAAAAATCTGTAATATAAAATCAGAATTAACAGATGAAACTTATACTAATACCAATCTGTAGCCTTTGTCTAATAAGGAACTCTTATGTTTTATATATATTTTTTGTAACCAGCATCATTAACATTATGCAAACAGTATAGTATAGTTTTCAGTACAAGATTCTGGAGAAAATCCGTTAAGAAGAAAGAAGTTTCCTTAAAAGACTTCAGGAAACAAGGAGATTGATTAAACTCCTGCTGCTAAGATTGAATGAGTTAATAAACAATCTGTCTAAATGGTGGGCCAACTGCATTGCCTTTTGCAATGATAAGTAAAACAAACTATTGTAAGACCTAGGGCCAGATTCAATAAAGCCTACACTGCGTGTGTACTGTGTACTCAATATGTATTCAATAAAATTCTTATCACTTTTTTTTGCGCTTTCTAGTCACTCAGAAAGATTACACTGTGTCCATGTGGTCTACACTTTGTGGTAACCTTTATGAATCCCTGTCAATATTTAAAGCTGTAAGAATATCTGTAGGAAAACTAAAATTAAGAGGAAGAAGATGTGAGTTATGTCTGTGTTGTATGTTCGCTAAGAAAGGTGTATGCCTAGTGTACACTTAGTGTAGGCTTTATTGAATCTGGCCCATAGTTGGACTTCACTCAGGTTGGGAGAAGAAACTTCAATGGTTTGTTTTAAACATCTTTCTGTACAGAATACTTTGGAAGCAGTCACATGGGCAACTGTCCACATACTTGGTAAGCACTACAAGTTAGAGAAATAGTGTAGGTCAGGATAGAGTATTGCAAGGCTGTGCTAGAGGAATGAATAATCTTTCATTTTCCATGGCGGACAAGGTATTGCTTTGGAATATACCCAAATGTTGTTGCATAGTACTGTAGTGATCCTCTCCAAAGACATCAATAGTTTCATAGGTTGTTCACATAACAATATATCCTTAAGGAAAGGTCATTGTAACAATAAAGCTACCCTCCATGTGGCATCTTATGGGAGTTATAAATTATTTGATTATAATAGTTTCTTTCGAAGTATTTATGACCAGTTTTGCCATGGCAATGCATACTCATTAGATTTTGTCCATTTATCTTCCAAAAAGCTTAAAGAAGAAAAGGCAATACATGGCAGTACTGGATATATATGAGTGTGTCACACACCTATGTAGGTCCATTCTAAGGAAGCTACAAGGCCAAAACTGGGTCTCATAGGTAAAAATGGGATAGGTGATAGAAAATCTAGTTTAATAATGAAAGAACAAGGAGGAGGAAAATCCCATATATTTTTTTATTGTTATAGGCAATCATTCTGATTTTTTTCAGCCTACAACTCTGCATATATTTGAGTTTATCTTTGCTATGTTATACTTTTTAAATTCTTATAATTACTGAGTACCTACATAAAGTTTGTTACTATATCTCATCTATAATTGTAGCATGTTATTTTGACGAGACAACAGACTGGAACTGTGAGAGACTGCTAGGAAGGTGCTTGGTGTGACATCTGGACAGAGGAAGGAGGACAAGGAGACATGGTGGTGGAATGAGGAAGTACAGGAGAGTATACAGAGGAAGAGGCTGGCGAAGAAGTGGGATTGTCAAAGAGATGAAGAAAGTAGACATGACTATAAGGAGATGAGGCGCATGGCAAAGAGAGAGGTGGCGAAGGCTAAGGATAAGGCATATAGAGTTTTGTATGCGAGATTGGACACTAAAGGGGGAGAAAAGGACCTGTACCGATTGGCTAGACAGAGGGCCAGAGCTGGGAAAGATGTTCAGCAGGTAAGGGTGATAAAGGACAGTGAGGGAAACGTACTCACAAGTGAGGAGAGTGTGCCGAGTAGATGGAAAGAGTACTTTGAAGGGCTGATGAATGAAGAGAAAGAGAGAGAGAGAAGGTTGAATGATGTGGGGATAGTGAATCAGGAAGTGAAGCAGATTAGCAAGGAGGAAGTAAGGACAGCTATGAAGAGGATGAAGAATGGAAAGGCTGTTGGCCCAGATGACATACCGGTGGAAGCACGGAGGTGCTTATGAGAAATGGCAGTGGAATTTTTAACCAGATTGTTTAATTAAATTTTGGAAAGTCAGAGGATGCCTGAGGAGTGGAGAAAAAGTGTTTAGTACCTATCTTTAAGAATAAGGGTGATGTGCAGAGCTGCAGTAACTACAGAGGGATAAAATTGATCAGTCACAGCTTGAAGTAATGGGAAAGAGTAGTGGAAGCTAGGTTAAGAAGGGAGGTGATTAGTGATCAGCAGTATGGTTTCATGCCAGGAAATAGCACTACAGATGCAATATTTGCTCTGAGAGTGTTGTTGGAGAAATACAGAGAAGGTCAGAAGCATAGCTCTCAACCTTCCAGAGTTGCATTGTGTCTTTTTGGACTTAGAGAAAGCATATGACAGGGTACCTAGAGAGGAGTTGTGGTATTGTATGAGGAAGTTGGGAGTGGCAGAGAAGTATGTAAGAGTGGTACAGGATATGTACAAGGGTAGTGTGATGTTGGTGAGGACTGCGGTGGGAGTGACGGATACGTTTAAGGTGGAGGTGGGATTACATCAAGGATCAGCTCTGAGCCCATTCTTATTTGCAGTGGTGATGGACAGGTTGACAGATGAGATTAGATAGGAGGCCCTGTGGACTATGATGTTTGCAGATGACATTGTGATATGTAGAGAGAGTAGGTACCAGGTTGAGGAGACCCTGGAGAGGTGGAGATATGCTTTAGAGAGGAGAGGAATGAAGGTCAGCAGGGCTAAAACAGAATATGTGTGTGTAAATGAGAGGGAGGGTAGAGGAATGGTGAGGATGCAGGGAGTAGAGTTGGTAAAGGTGGATGAGTTTAAGTACTTGGGATCAACAGTTCAGAGTAATGGTGAGTGTGGAAGAGAGGTGAAGAAGAGAGTACAGGCAGGGTGGAATGGGTGGAGAAGAGTGTCAGGAGTGATTTGTGACAGACTGGTACCAATAAGAGTGAAAGGGAAGGTCTACAAGAGGGTATTGAGACCAGCTATATTATATGGGTTGCAGACTGTAGCACTGACGAAAAGGCAGGAGTCAGCCGGATGTGGCAGAGTTAAAGATGTTAAGATTTGCATTGGGTGTGACTAGGATGGACAGGATTAGGAATCCGTATATTAGAGGGTCAGCTCAGGTTGGACAGTTTGGAGACAAAGCAAGAGAGGCGAGACTGAGTTGGTTTGGACATGTGCTGAGGAGGGATGCTGGGCATATTGGGAAAAGGATACTAAGGATGGAGCTGCCAGGTAAGAGGAAAAGAGGAAGGCCTAAGATAAGGTTTGTGGATGTGGTGAGAGAGGACATGCAGATGGTTGGTGTGAAAGAGCATGATGCAGAGGACAGGAAGAAATGGAAACAGATGATCCGCTGTGGCAACCACTAATGGGAACAGCCGAAAGAAGATGATGATGATGATGATGATGAACAGATGGGAACTGATACCCTGCAATATAAGCCACTTTATTATGTGTTCAGTGTTACTGCTGGTTTATGATATTACTTGCACAAGGCGCAGACTGTCCTTCCCATAGCCTGCAGTGTAGAATACAATGATCTTGATCTGGTTGTGATACTGACAATTTATGAGGTGAAAACAAAATCACTGCTTAATTAAGGGAGACCCCCCTATACTAAATGTAGGGAATTGTACTCCCTCATCCCTAATATACAAATATTGTTTCTTTCAGGTTGCATGACCTCAGGGAAAGCTTGTATTACTTGTGTCAATGGAAATGTTATAGAAACTTGAGTAGTGTACCAGTCTCTGATGTTTTCACTTAAGTTAGCTTGAATCACTGTCCTATGAATTACATTTCACTGTTATTTTATATGAACAAAGGGCCATCTGTAAAAGACAAAAACATACAAAATCACTTTAGCTTGCAGGGGCATGTCCCCCTACAACCCCCCACTGTTTTGGCTGGGGGGGACACCATAGACCACCAGTAAAAGCACTCCTTAATGAGTGTAAAATAACAGATTGTTCACTCTTACTTTGTTGCACACACTCTCACACACAGACGTAAACTCACGCTTTCTGTGGGGTTTTTTTTCATTTTACACACGTTAAACACAAAAGTTATTGAGTGTAAAATATTTGGAGTCAGTTAGCTTTCTTTCAGTCCAAGCTCCACAGCAGCTTAAAATGCTGCCATGAAGTGCGTGGCAGACTTGCATTTCAGTGGACATTGTACATTAAAACCCTTCCAAAGAATGTTCATTCTCCAATCAGAGTAGCAATGTAGAGGTTACCTATTCTTTGACAGAAAATAAGAGCTAGAAAAAAACAGACTTTGCCTCTGTTAACAAAAGAGTAAGTGAAAGTTAGCCTGTTAATAAGCCAACATTATCAAAATGGCTGGCCCATTGTATTTTCTTTTGCTGTGGCAAGTGTAACAAATCTTTGTAATAACTTAGTGGAGCATGTTTTACAAAGAACAGCAGTAATCTCAGCAGTTTTTCAAAAATGCTTCTGCACAAGACATTTTCAAAGCTACTAGCTGAGCTACTGTCTACAAAGTCACCAAACACTTTAACTTGAAAGCAGAGTCTAGAGGTGGGAAAGGTTTTCTCTTGAATATGCTGTGCAAAAATCTTTAGTTGTCCACATCCCCCATAGATCTAAACAATGCTTGGTATTTTATCCAGATGCTTTGATTTACACTTAACATGATAAAGAAAATGATGCCGTTATATAAAGTATTCAGAATCAGCCGAAGAATAGTGGCCACTGCAAATACTTATTGTTGAAATGGTTTTGTTTCACAAGTAGAGCTCCGTTATTTGTTTGCAGTATATTATATTATATTATAGAGATTGTCTACTTGGTTGCTTCTTATGAAAGTAATGACAGGTTTGAAGAGAAAAGCTAACTGTTGTGTAACTTAGGTTGTATAAGAGCAATGCATATCTGTGTAGATACTTCTAAAGGCCTGAGTAAAAGGGAACAGTGTTCCTAGTGTTTCTTCTATATACTGACCAAACTGACTTATTGTTCTGTAGTAGCTGTGAACACATGCAGCTTTAGTAACACTGGAGTTCAATTCCTCAGTCGCATAGGTCTCAACCTGTTGAGAGGTGACAGACAGATCCTGCCAATGTGTAACAAACAGGCAAAATGTGGAACACCCTATTTTCACACTGTGCAAAAACGCACCATTTCCACGGTGCCAGGCTCAAGTGGTCTTTTAAGCAACAACAGTAAGTTGAATAATACATCAACCAAAAATTAAGACTGTACACATGTATGATTTCTTTTATAAAATCAGAGTGTACCTGAAGTCAAAAATGTATTGTGTAATCAGAAAAACACTACCATAACTAAGTAAGCAATCAGTGATGGATACTCCACTTAGAAAGCAAAAGCAGCAACTCTGCATAATACTGAGCACTCATAACCTATGCACTTTTTTCACTGAGCAATTACATTTCACATGATTTATTAAACAATACTGTTCAAATGTACTTTATTGTAAGGAATATCCCCATTTTGAGTCTTAAAATGTCCATGTTTCTTGAAGTTCTACATTGAAATGGTCAGTCACACAGTCAGTGTTAAAACAAATTTAGCAGTCACAGTAAATAACACCGACTCATATTAATGCATAAAAATTACTTATTGTAAGTATAAAGCAACTCATTTTGCTACTATGTGAGCTCCTAGCTGAAGTTGTTAGTAAGCTGTTCTGCCCCCCTACAAGACAGTAGGGAAGTAGAGCTCGAGCTGCATCCCTGCAAACATAAACACTTAAGCTGTCAGAACCCCACCCCCCTCCTATCAAATCCACAACAGAGAATTCCCCTATCCACTACAATACTAATACATTATAATATACAAAAGACTTAACTGATATTCATGATAAATAATAACTTGATAACTTTTTTTATTATGTGAGCTCCTAGTTGAAATAATTAGTAAACTGTTCTACCTTACTTCAGATAATGCAAACATAAAAAAAAATGCTAGAATGTTCCTAAACCTCTAAAAAAAATACTGAGCTATAAGACTTTGCCTAACCCCCATCAAAAGTACAGCAGGGAACTTCACTATTCCATAGAACCCAAACTGTAAAAATATGCAAGTTTACATATTCTTTCTCCAATGTTCTAGCAAAGCTTGGACTAAAAATTAGATACTTACCTGTGGCCAAGATATGTTGAAGAAACCACAAATCATTTTTTGAGTACTGACTTGCACAATGCACTATAGTCTCCACTTTGCACTGGTCTGCTGTTCTGTTCCACTATCCTAATATCCAAACTAGAAGCTGCACTGCTGCAGTATCCAAAAGTTTTTCAGCTGCCAAAATTATCCTTCAGTGCAAAGAACCTCCGGAGTCCTAATGCTGCTGCCCTCCTAAAGAATAAGTCGATTCAAATTCACAAAGAAAAGTAAAATACTCCCTGCAATACACTTTGAAAGGCATTGCAGTAGTGTGAAATCTGTAGCCCAGAAATCGGTCACTGTTAATTTTTCTGCTTTTCTTGGTTGGTTTGTTTTGCATCATAGTCCACCTCTAATTGGCTCATATTACCTGTATGTCAATTGGCTAATTTTGTGCTATATGAGCCAGTCAGAATGTGCAAAGTGGAGCCAACACTATTAATGTGCAACTTTGTGAGTACTGTGCCATAAATATAGTGCATTCTGCATAAATCAGAGTACTTGGAAGGTGAGCATGCATCCTTTGGGAACACTACTACTTTTCAATCAAGAATGCTAGTGTAACCCTATCATTTTTTTTTGTTTATTTATTGACTGACTTAGTATTTGATAACTTCCTTGGTGGGCAGGTCCATGCAGAGGTGTAGCTAGGCTGGGGAAAAAGAAGCAATTACCCATGTGTAAAGTGTCGGGGGGGAGATCTAGAAATCAATGGTGGTAATGCATTTTGTTTGTCATAACCGAAGAGCTTTACTGCTATATGGTTGATATAAACTGTAGCAGCCACTTGCTAGAAATGTAGGTAAGAGTTTGCCATCGTTTCAAAAGAAGGAAGAGCTTTTTTTTCTCTAACTTAAAGTTGAGGGGCAGATTACTGGAGGATGGTACTGGGTACTAGCAATAATAGTTGGCTAAACCTCTGTGTCCAAGGACACTGTTTAGCTACATACCAGGCATAATATCGTCATTAGAGAAAAACAAAAGCATTAAAACAAGATACAAAACTTGAAGTATTTAAATAATTCTAAATATAAATACAGTGCACATTTTAACCAAGTTTCAAAATGAAAAATATACGCTGACAGAGTCCTACCATCATATCGGGGAAAAAACAGATTTATTCAAATAATCTATTGATGTAAGAATAAATTATGGGATAATTATAACAACTAATTTAATTTTACCCAGATTATCACAAGTCAGATAGGTACACTCTCTCCTGATGGTGAAGGTTTACTCAACTGTCTTCTCTAATAGTGGCTTTCAGTTTTGAAAATACACATGTACATTTACATACTTACAAGAAATACTTTAGCCCAAAGGTTCATCCTACACCTAATGTTTGAAAGTAGGTTGGGTTAGTTGGAGGGGGGTTCTCTGGAGATGGTCATTTTCCTGAAAATAAGTCAGGCTATATGCATGTATGATTTGGGATCCAAACATTCAACAAGGATATTATGTTCCCTTTCTTATTTCTTGGGGAAGGTGGCTCCCGTTAGCTGGTGCTAGAAGTTCTTTCCCCCCTTGTCTAGTGTCTTTGGGTAGTGAGTATATTTTTGAACTTGCTCAAATGTAATGTTTTAGCAGTAAATTTGTTGGGACATTTTAATATTTAATTTAATTTTATACTCCCACTAATGGGGGGGGGGGGCAAGGATTTGAGTCATAATTTGACACCAACAAGTGATTTCTAAGAAAACTGATGATCAGGAAACTGACAGATTCCAATTCCATTTTTACTTTGACACTAAAATTAGTCTTTATATCACACCTCATTCATTATCTGATAAGGTAGAACCATACCTCCCAACTGTCCCAAATTGCTTGGTTTTTACCAAGTTTTGGGGTCCAATTAATGAGGTGCCACGATTCCCGAGTGGCACCCCTTCATTTCCGATTTATTTTCTTTTTTTAATTGTTTTTCCCTTTTGAATTGACGTCATCACGTGCATGATGACGTCAGTTCCGTCGGGGCTACCAGCCTGTTGGAATTGAGCTCAAGGGCTCACATTTCCGACTACTAAGGGTTGTTGCTGTTTAAATTAACTGCGAGCAGGAATTCTGGCTGTGGCTTGGCTTCTATGACTGGGAACTCGTCTGTTATCTTCGTTCTGGCTGAATGATCTGGGGATGTTTTGCGAGCGACAAGAAGTGGTCCTGGGTACTGACAAAGTAGGAAACATCAAACATCATGTTTTATTCTGGCTGCGAGCGGGATGAAAGGAGTGTGTGTGTGCATCTACAGTAGCATGTATAGATTTAACAGAATTATTTAGCACCCACCTGTTGTGCACTGTGGTATTGGTTTCTTAGCTAACATGTTGTGTCTTTCAGTCTTTGCTTTATTTGTTGCATTGACTTGTGTTTTAGCGTCATTATCCTTTAGTGTTATGCTGAATTCCTGTACTTACAAGTAATAGTTTTAATAAGTTAACATGCTTGTGTTTACCATGGCTGTCAGTTTTCTGCCAGTTTTTTGGATTACTGAATTTTTGACTTTGTATGTTGCGTTTTATTTTTATTATATCATTTTAGCTTTAAGAGAGTATGCATTTGCACTGGTCAGTTAGCGATTCTCATGAATGAGAGAATGACCTGGGCTTTTGAAGCAACGCAAGTCAAGCAAATTCTGTACTGTTACCAAGCATGGGATAATTAGTACTGCCCAATATGCTAACTTGTAGTATACACAGTATACCATTGCCGAATTAATTTGCTTATATATGGCTGCATTTTGATACCTAAACCAAACGTGCATATGTATACATCAAACAAATTGTATTGTGCTGTACAACTCGTACTTTTTTGAGCAATTATTGTTTTTTAACACAGCTCTTAACCTTCCATCTCCAAAATGAGAAACACCAGCCCCCTTAATGTGGAACTAATGGGCAAAATGTGGAACACATACTACAGCTTACTGACAACTTCAACTAGGAAAGTCAAGGGACTGTTAAAATATGCTGGTTTTACTTAGATCTTTTAATGAAGTATTTTTCTTTGCTATTTGACTATCATTTAAAAAATTCCTAACATTGAATTTGTGACACCTTTTCAACGTGGAGCTTTGAGGAATATGAACTTAAGACCCCAAATGAGGTAGATTCCTTGTAATGAGGTACTCTTGAGAGATATGTTTTGTAATATTATAATACAGATTTTTGGAGGGGTATAAACTGGCTAAACAGAGATAAATACTAGGTTAGATTTGTGTTGGAAGTGCCCCTACTGTCAAGCCTTCTGTTCTGTTAACAAGTTGATATATTTATTTACTGTTTGTTGACTGGAGGAGTGGGCTTGTGTTCTTCTGACGCTCCTCAGCCATGGCCCTACCTTGATAGAAAACATATGAACAATGCAATGGAGAGCAGTATTAACAGTAGCAGATAACATTGTTCATCATCATTTTCATTGTAAACGTGCTTCCTCTTGGATTTTAATTCCTTTGTTGTATTTAACTTATTCAAACTATTAGTGATGCGTCATATTTGGAATGAAACTTGAACACTGTTTTAACTGAAAATGTTAAAATAGAGCAGAACAATAGATATAACATGTCTACGTTCAAAGATGAACAGAAAACATGTAAACAGCAAATGAGACAAATTACAAGCAGTATTAACATGTAGTTTAGCACAGAAGACACCTCAGGCAACAGTTTAATTGAGAATAAAAAAATATCCATCTGTCACTGAGAGACCTTAAAACTACCCTGCTTAACTCTGGTCAGCCATTATCTGTCATTTAATAAACCACTAAAACATGGTAATTAAAACAAGTATAAGAATATTAGCAGTTAATCTTGAACAGAATCAAACTTAACTCGGGGCACTATTGCTACAGGTTAGCAAGTCACAAAATGCAGTGTAAAGGTATGTAGGGAGGTGAAGTATGGTCTTCCTATGCAAGATGAAAGTCATCTAACCAGAAAATGTGTAGCACTGTAGAATGTCCTGTAACCCTTCCTGCACACAAGTGTCTACTGCTGATAACATGCTCCCACTCTGGAAGCAAACATGGTTGACCATTTGAGTAAGTTAATGTTTATACATTAATGCAGAAATGTGGTAACGTAACTGCAAGATATTAAATGCCTCATGATCATATTTTGTCTGTTCTATAGTTTGCGTTTAAAAGTTAGTATCCCACAAGTCCATCAGTGGGTGGGGTTATGCAATTATGTATGCAAATGTTATGTTAATCAGCGTACAGATTTGTACCTATTTTTCTGGGCTTTTGTCCAGATTTTTAATGTTTCCAAGTTGAGAGGTATGGGTAGAAACATGTATGCATTCAGAAAGGCACTTTCACATACATATTATAGAAGACGTGCAGTAAGAATATGGAAACCTTATAAGAAAACAAGCATGAGTAAACTGAAGAGTACAGTGCAAGTATACCAAGGGCATCCATGAATGTGAAAAATTGTTATTATGAATTACTGCAATTGCTGAACTTGAACAGGTCTCATATAGATATTTAAGAGGAGACCTTATACAGGTACGTTGGACTTTTGAAGAGAACTACGTCTGGGAGTGTTTGCGGTTATCAAAAAGTAGTAGAGAATCATCAGACAACCTATATAGAAGATTCTATAAGAATAAAAAGGGTACTGTTTCTTTGACAGGGTAGCTGATGTGTGGAACAGACTACCAAATTGCATTAAAGCAAGCACCAATTTAGACATTTTTAAGATGAAGTCTTTCAAGATGAAAGAGTTCATTAAATAAGTTGAACTTTGATTCTTTCCAAGTTTGGTTTGATTTATCTGAGTCAAGCCATTACTGAGGTGTTCTATTGGTTACATATTTTTCAAGAACAGCTAGGACCCTTATTATGAAAACAACTGTTTTGGTATACTGGCAGACTAGAAGAGCTTTAGTGCCCTTGCTTGAAATATTTGTCTGTCTGTATATGTGCATGTATACAGGATAGAAAAAGAAAGCAAACAAGCAGGCAAACAAGAAAAGATGACAAATAACAGTGCATACACCGTTCACTGAAGTACTCATCTGTGAGGCTTATCTGTTTACAGACCATTTTAAATAACCTATGTTTGGTATTTTGCAACTAATGAATTAACGGTGTTAGTTTCACATTACTGGTTTGAATATCTCACATTACCAATTTGTTTATCTGTTCTTATCATGCAATCTTTGGGACAACATATAACTATATCATTCTGTCTGAAAGCTCTTTTTTAAAGGCCCAAAGTTTTATTTATTTTGGTTTAAAGGGCTTTCAAAAAAATCAGGTTAAGGGTTAAAGGTGTTTTTAACATAAAACCCCCTTTTAAAACAAAAAGCTTTAATTAACCAAAAAAATTTTCAGT
>NW_025052326.1:0-10838 GCF_019279795.1 Protopterus annectens | reverse complement strand
TGAACCCCGCCTAAAAAAGGCACTATAGGGGCAGCAAGAGCCTTAGTTGTAGTATCCGGAATCCCCAGGGAAGTGACAGTGCAGGCCATCTGTGGCAAAGCATCGTGGTCTGTTGACCATGTCATCCCAAGCAGACAGATACTGGATCCCCTTAGAATGACACCAGAAGCTTAGCCAATTGTTGAAGTCAATAATTTTGTCCTTGTACTGCGGTATCATTCTGGGCGATGGCAGAATGCTACTCAGGGCTAGGGTCATACCTGTCTGGGCTATACAGATCGGAGAGCTCTTCCATGTCTCTTTTCATGTAGTCCAGGGAGGTACGTCTCAGGTCATTCACACCAACATAGACAATGACAGAGTCATATTTGTACTTGTTGTGGAGTGACCTGAGTGGTGGGTTATGTGGCGGATCCTGGCACCTGACAGGCAGCTGACAGTAACCTTCTCCTTGTTTAGCCTGGTGAGTGGGACATCAGTGTGCCTGACTATAGAGTCACCTATGACTAGTGTGTTGGGTATGTTGTTTTGCCTTATTGGCTGTGTTTGAGTGGCACACTGAGTCTGTGGGCTATGTGTCATTTGGGTTGTGTTGGGGGATGGAGGTTGCTTGTGTTTCTGCTTTGGAGGTCTCTGTTGCTTAGGCAGATTATTATTGAGAGCCTCTGCGAATGTTTTTTGAGTTTCTAGGTGGATTTTGTGTGGTGTAGACATAGTGAGACTATGTGATGAGTGTGGTGTGGTGCAAATGTTTCACCTTCTATCACCTCATGACTGTCAGGAAGGTTCAGTCTTGGTTGGAGAGAGCTTTACCTCCAGTTCTGGCTAGGGATAAGTGCATCTCTCACAGGTTGTAGTGTTGGGTGGTAGGAGGAGAGGGTTGTCTGTGTACATGAGGCAATTTCTACATTGCCTCAAGATGCCCAGATTCATCATATAGACAGGGGAGAACACTGGGAGCTGACCCATTGAATAAAAAATATATTTTCCTCTAGATAAGTGAGGAAAGTGAGTACAAGAGCTGTTTTTCTCAATGCCAGTGAGAAAAAAGTACAAAAACTGTTTTCCTCTAGGTAATAAGGAAGATTGAGTGCTATAGTAATTAGTAGCTTATTTAGTGCTTACAAGTTCTGAACAAGTGCTGAGCATGAATAAGCAAATTTAAGTGCTAAAACTAAGAATCTGTATCTGCACTAGACGAGTTACAGGACAGAAACAATTGCAAATGCAGGCTTTCAAATCAGAAAGTTGAGAGAGATGGAAGATTGCCCAAACGACAAATAACTACAAATTGGAAGAACATTCCTGTGCACCATTGAGCCGAAGGCTGCTCTTCCCCTGGAGAACATATCCAACTTGTAATGTTTGATGAAAGTGTGTGGTTTAGCCCAAATGGCTGCTGTGCAAATGTCATCCATAGAAGCTCTGGAGTGAAAAGCTACAGAGGTTGCTACAGCTCTAGTTGAATGTGCTTTGATATTGTGAGGTCTAGGCTCGTTTGTACATGAGTATGAAAAGGAAATACAATCTCTGAGCCATTTTGATAAAGTGACTTTTGACACAGCATATCCCATCCTTGGGCCAGACAAGGAAATAAAAAGTTGGTCTGTCTTGCATATAGATTTAGTCCTTTCTAGGTAAAAATGTAGTTGCCTATGCACATCCAAGGAGTATAGGCAGTATTCTCCTTTACTGGAATAGTTCGGGAAAAACACTGGGAGCTCAATGGATTGGTTCACAGAAAAATCAGAAACCACTTTGGGGAGAAAGGATGGATTAGTACATAGAGATACTCTGTCTTTATGAAATATCAGGTATGGTCTCTTGATGCATAAAGCCTGTAATTCTGAGATCCATCTAGCTGAAGTGACAGCTATCAAAAAGAGAGATTTCCATGAGAGAAATATGAGATCACATTTTGCAGCAGGCTCAAAGGGAGGTTGAGAGAGAGACTGCAGTACTAGAGAGACATTCCACATCTCTAAGGGACGTCTAATTGGAGGTCTGCTGTGAAACACTCCTTTGAGAAAGGTTTTGCACAGGCGAATGGACATAATTGGAATGCCCTGTACTCCGTTATGAAAATTGGAAATTGCTGCTAAATGGACTCACATGGTAGAGGCTGATGCTTCGTTCTCAAAGAACTCAGAAAGGTACTGAAGGATGACAGAGACCGTGACTGAGAAGGGATCTAGCATTCATTCTTTAGACCAAAGAGAAAACCTTTTCCGTTTATCTCTGTAAAGTTTTCTGGTGGATGGTTTATGGGAGGCCAGAATGATATTGCGAACAGGTTAGGAAAGGGCTTCCTGCCTGGTGACTAATGGAAGTTCAGAATCCAAGTCGTCAGCTTGAGATTGGATTCAGGCGAGTCAACCCTTGGGGTGAGAAATTAAGTCTGGACGAGTGTCCAGGATCCATGGAGGCTGTAACAGGTGAGGCTGGAGGAAGGGGAACCACACTTGATGAGGCCAGAATGGGGCAATGAGGATCACCTTGCATCTCAACCTAGTGGCTTTCTTTAAGTATAGAGGTATCAAGGGAATTGGGGGATAAGCGTAGAGGAGACCTGTGGGCCAATCGTGAGTCAGAGCATCTCTCGGGGACTCCCCACTCTGGGAGAGAGAGGGCAAAATAGCTGCTGCATTTGTTGTTCGAACGGGAGGCGAATAGGTCGCAGCAGGGCTGGCCCCATCAGCTGAAAATTTCTGCTGTCACTTTGAGATTGAGAGACCACTAGTGTGGAAGGAGAATGCATCTGCTCAGCCTGTCCGCAATCACGATGGAACTCCCTGGGATGTGGGTTGCTATAATAATGCAGTTGGAAGCTATCGATTAGTGCCAAATTATCATGACCTGTTGACATAAGGGGTAGTATTTGGTTCCTCCTTGCTTGTTGGTGTATCAGACTACTGACATATTGTCTGACTGAATTGCAATAGTTCCAGGGGGAAGAAGCAGATGTAATGCCTGCAATGCTAATAGCACCACTCAACTCCAGAACATTGCTATGCAGGTTGGGCTCTAAGCTCGATCACGTGCCTTGAACTGTATTTCCCTGAAAATGCCCTCCCCACCCTATCAGGGAAGCATCCGTGGTCACAGTGGTGTTGGGTTGAGGGGTTTGAAAGGGGTGACACCAAAGTTCTGCATCTGGCCTCATCCACCAGAGGAGATCTTGCTTGCAAAAGTTGGTTATGAGCACCTGTGAGTTTAGGGGATGATGATTTGCTAGCCACTGGGACAATAGGAGCCATTGTAACAGTCTCATGTGTAACCTTGCCAGAGGAACTATCGGAATGGCTGCAGCCATGGACCCTAGAGCCTGGAGAACTTCCCTTGCTGATACCTTTTTTTGACAGAGTATCACACACACTTGTGATCTTAACCTTTGAAGTCTGTGAGCCAGCAGAGATACCAGGCAGGATCGGGTATTGAAAACTGCTCCTATAAATTCCAGCTGCTGGGTAGGTTTTAAGTTGGATTTCTCCCAGTGTACAGTGATGCCTAGGGACTTCACTAGTGAAAGGGTTTATCGGAGGGCCATAGTCAGAAGACGCTTGGTGGGGGCGGACAGGAGCCAATCATCTAAATATGGAAACACCTGGAATCCTTGAAGTCTCAGATGTTCTGTCACTAGACATTTCGTGAACACTCTGGGGGCTGTCGAGCGACCAAATGGCAGGGCTCGGAACTGGTAATGATTGGCTCCTAGCCAGAAGCCAAGGAGACTCCTGGAGCATTTGTCCATTTTGATGTGCTAATACGCATCCCAGAGGTCTATCGACCACATCCGAACATCCTCCCTGTAGAATGGATGAACAGTGACCATATGGAACTTGGTTTGTACAACTGATTTGTTAAAATGGCTGAGATCCAGAATGGGTCTACAGTCCCCGGTCTTTTTTGGCACTAAAAAAATTCTTGAGTAAAACCCGGATCCGTATTGGTCTGGAGGGACTGGTTGGATGACTCTTTTTTGACACAGCTTTCTTATCTCTGAAGCTGCTTCTTCCCTTTGATTGGGTAGAACATCGGGAAGATTCTTTGCAGGTTTTGGATGGGAGGTTAGAGGGATGTAGTAGCCTCTGGAGATTATTCTCTGCACCCATTGATCATTTGTAATACAGTGCCAGGCAGTTTGGTGCAGAGAAAAATGAGCCCCAACTGCTTCCAGAGGAAAGCAATTGGCAATGGTTCAGGAGTACTGATAAGACCGCCCAGAGAAGGAATCCCTGGAGTCTTGGTTTCGGGAACCCCCTCTGCCCCTAAAGGGGCAGCACCATTGGAACCCCTCTGCCTCTGGGGGAATCCTCACCACGTGCGTTACGGAAAGGACACTGAGATTTCTTGTGCCAGATTTTCCCACTCCTCTGGTTCCTGGAAAAAGAATGTTGAGGCTTGGAAAAATGTAGGCCAATGGCAGACAGAGTCGTTCCATCTTGCTTGCACCTGGCCAGTGTGTCCTTCACTTAAGAACCAAATAAGGAAGATGGTTCAATAGGAGTGTTCAAAAAGGAGGACATGATGGAGTCCGCAAGGTCACAGATGCACATCCAGCCATGACGCCTCATGACTATCCCTGCACCCACAGCTCTAGCCGCTCCTTCAGTTGCATGGGAGAGCAGCCTCATGGACGAATTGGAAATTGGAAATAGATTCAAGGGTGAACAGTTGAGAGGCAACCTTGTCCCGTGCCTCGTCAGAAACTTGACCCGCAAGGGATCCAGAAAGTTCAGTAATCAAATCTCTTTGGAGTCACGTGAAATGTGCCAAGTAGTTCAGGGACCTGACAGCAAAGGTCGCTGAAGCAAAGACTCGCTTTGCCAACCTGTCCACAGCCCAGGACTCCCTGTTGGATGGGTGAACAGCAGGACTTTATTCCCCTAGATCCTTTTTTGTGGCAGCCATCACCACCATAGCATCAACTGGCAAATCTCTGGACCAGTGTGGATGCTCTTCCGGGGGGGGATCTTATCAGGTCTCCAGGGAATGCCTCAATAGAGTCAGGGTTCTGCCAAGCACACTACATGATGAGCTGGATTAACTCATTAGCAGGTGGGGTCACCCAAGAGGTAGAAGGCCGGGAGTGAAAAGCCTGCAGGAACACGGACTCCTCTGAGGAAGGGTTGGAGGGCTTCCAGCCTCCCCTCTGTTTTAATATTTCCAGGATGTCTCCAAAGGAGACATCTTCCGGGGGTGACTGTGGGGACTCCCCATCATTGTAGTCTGTGTCTTCTGTCAAAGACTCTTCAGGAGAGTCTTGTACACCTTCTTCCGAGGAGGTTCTTCAGTGGGAATATCTGAGGAAGACTCAGAAGGATGGGTACCCCGAACTGGGGTTTCCTGAGGCTTCTCCTCCCGGTGTCCAGGGGAGGTGGCTCATGGTAGCTGTAGCTCAGAGGGAGCAGGGTGAAGTTCTGACGTTGGAGGAGCACTTCCTGAAGCAAGCACCCTGTCCATCACCCGAAAAGCAGGCCCACCCAAAGAGGAGTGGGAGCCTGGAATTGAGAAGGACAACCTTGGAACCGGGGTCACACCCCACTCCGTCGGACCCGCTCCCAGGGATGGAGCCTCAAGCAGGATCAGGGCAGACGTTATCCCTGGATCCGAGGGCGGAACTAATAAAACACTTGGAACCGTGCCCTGGACCGAGGACTCCGCTCCCAAACTATGAGTCTGAGGAAGGGACGGTTCTGTCGGAACTGAAAACCAAAGGGGAGCCCTCGAAGCCTCAGTGACAGTCACTGTCAGTGCCAAGGAATGGGGTTCCACAAAGGACGTCGGAGCAATGGGCTTCAGAACCAACAGGTCCAAAGGAGGAGTATACATCGGAGTCCTGGGAGAGATAGACCCAAGTCCCAGTGGGGGATGAGTCTTAGGAACATTTGGTATCCCTCTGGCCTTCAACAGCTGATCCAACAGGCGCACCACATCAAGTTTGGATAGACTCCTGGTGGACCTCGTGGAGACTCCTGAAGGGGAGTCGGGTCAGTCCAAAAAAGGACTGTATGTTTGACCCAGGAATGGATTCAAGGAAGGGGAGTATTGGGTCCATGGTGTTTGAGCTAGTGGCACTGTAGTCTCTAATTTGGAGACAGGTAGCAAAGGAATCAGTGGAGTAGTAAAAGGGCTCAGCGCCAAAGAGGCACTCGGAGTCAATGTCATCGGTTCCAAAGGAATTGGATGGGTTGGAATCATTTTCAGTGTGGTCAAAGGCAAAGTCAGTGCTGTAGCTGTAGTCAAAGGCAAGGTTGGTGCCATAGCTGAAGTGGTGCTGTAGTGGTTGGTGCCAAGGGTGGTGCCAACGTCAAGAATTCGGTAATGTCCATGGCTTGAGTTATAGCAGTAATCGAAGCAGAGCTCAGAACAGTAGTAGTAGTTGGAGCAGAAGTGGCAAGTGTATGCTCCAAGGAAGTTTTGTGGGCCTTATGTTTATGAGTCTTACTCCTATCATCAGCTGGTGAAGAGGGATCAGAATGGGGACATTTCTTGTCCTTCAATGGAGGGGTTGAGACCTCCAACACAGAAAGGGCCTTTGAGAAAGGAGAAGCGAGATTGCCTTTCAAAATCAATTTATTTTTCCTTTCATTCAGCATCCGCTGACTAAAACTTTGGCAAATTTGACAAGGGGTTTAACAGAGAGGTGAGAAACCCCCAGACAATAAATACAGTTGTCGTGAGAGTCGCTGTTTGGGAGTTTATCATTGCAAGAGGTGCAATGTTTAAACCCCGAAGTCCCTTTTTTATCAGACATTTCCACACACACACTAATCACAAGTTAACAAGAATATTAAACACATAAAAAGGCAAGAAAAGTAAAGAAGATACCAACGATGGTATCAAGTGATACCACAAGGGTAAGGAGAGGGTGTACCAATGATGGTAAAAAGAATTACCCAATGGGTAGAGTTAGTTAGGAAAGTTACAATAACAGTAAAAGAAGTGAAATAGAAGGGAAAATTTAGAAAGTGACTAAATAAGGGATAAATATCCAAAAATACAAAAAGTATCAAGAAAAATAACACTTAGCTTGAGAGCTTGGTGAAATGCTGCTATATGGCTAAGTGGCAAATGAGATCTGGGGTAACAGGGAGAAGGGCATTGTGGGTAGCAGCTTAGCTCAAGAGTTTTTGGTGTATGCGAGCTTGGTATTAGGCTGACACGGTTCCGAGGAGCTCGGAATCTTACCCATCAGTGATGAATGGAAAGAAGATTAACAACATCAGATTAACTGTTTTCAATATCAAGAGCTTTAGATCACAGGATGTTGCAAGTTCTAAGGGAGGAAGAATCAAACAGGACAAAACAAAGTTTAGGTCCCATGGTGGTAGAGGGGTTTTAATGGGTGGTCTTAGCGAAATCATGCCCTTCAGGAAGGCTTTGCATAGACTATTGTTGTTGTTGTTGTTGTGTCTTTTGGCTTTTCCCGGTTAGGGGTCACCACAGCGGAACTCCAGTCCGCTAATGATTGGCAATAGATTTTTTGCTGAGAGTGCGGCCCTGACACAAACCTTCAATGAAGGTACACCCATTCATGCATGTTTCAACACAGAAGACGCCTAGGAATTGAAATTGGAACGGACAACGCCTGTGAGTGGGGCAACACAGCACCACCACCGCACTTTGCACAGACTGTGAGACATCAAATTTGGGGCTAAATCACTTATATGAAAATTAGATATCGCTGCTAACTGGACTCGAATGGTGGCTGCAGCTGCACCTTCATTAAATAGCTTCATTAGAAATTCACGAATAGAGCCTGTAGGAGCAGAAAAGGGATCAGTGTGGTTACTTAATGCCCAGAAAGAAAATCTTTTCCATTTGCTCATGTAAAGTTTTCTAGTCAAAGCCTTATGAGTCAAGATCCAGATATGTTTGACAGAAGCGGAAAGGTTAGGGAACTTGGTTATATTTGGAACTGGAGCAGCCAAGCTGTCAATTTGAGGGACTGAAGAGAGGGGTGGAGCGTTCCCAATGCATGAATCAGAAGGTCTGGAACTGGGTCCAGAATCCATGGTTCCTCCTTGAGATGAGGCGAAAGGAAAGGGAACAAAATTTGATGAGGCCAGTATGGGGCAATTACAATCAGATTGCTTCCCAATGAGCTGGCTTTCTGAAAAAGTTTGGGTATCAAGATAAATGGAGAAAAAGCATAGAGGAGACCCGAGGGCAAATCACAAGTGCATCACTTGGTGACTCCCCCAGGGGAGGGATTAAGGCAAAATAGCTGCTGCATTTGGCATTCATGGATGTGGCAAAAAGGTTGAGGCAAGGCTGGCCCCATTTCTGGAAAATCGTCTCCACTTGTTCTTGTTTTAGGGACCATTCATGAGGCATCAGAATTGTTCTGCTGAGTTTGTCTGCTATCATGCTGGATTTCCCTGGGATGTACATTGCTTTCAGAAAGTGATGGGAGGAAGTTGCCTACTGCCATACTCTTAAGGCCTCTCGACAAAGGGGGTAGGATCTGGTTCTGCCTTGTTTATTTATGTACCAAACAACTGACATGTTGTCTGTCTGAATTGTAATAGCCCCCAGTGGAAGAGAGTCCTGAAGTGCCTGCAATGCCAAAAGCACTGCTCTCATCTCTAGGATATTGATGTGCAAATGGGCCTCATGTTCCTGCCAAGTGCCTTGGACTGTCTTGCCCAGATAATGCCTTCCCCACCCTATCTGGGAAGTGTCCGTGGTTACTGTGGTTAAAGGCTGTGGATGGACAAAGGGGCACCAGCAAAGGTCCTTCTCGCAGGAGTCTGTTATCAGAATTTGGTCAGACATGGGTAGTTCCTGCAATGACCACTGAGTGAATAGAAGTCACTGCAGAATTCTCATGAGCATGCCTGCTAATGGAACTAAGTTTATCACTGTTGCCATGGTTCCCAAGCCTTTCAGAACTGTTCTTGTCTGTACCCATTTCTTGGAAAGAAGGTTTAAGAACTGATGTCACAGAACTAAAACTCTTTTTGGAGGAAGTTTTGACATCATCCTTGTCATGTCTAGATCTGCCCCTATAAAGATGATATGTTGAGATGGCAACAAGGCAGATTTTTTGTAACTTATCGCGATTCCTAGGTAAGAGAAGAGAAGTAATGTGGTGTCTCTTGCTTTTAGTAGTAGATGCTTGGTGATGGTGGTTAGCAGACAGACTAGATATGGAAACAGTCGGAATCCTAGAGGTCTCAAGTGAGCCACGACCACTGCCATACACTTGGTGAACACTCTGAGGGTTGCTGTGAGACCAAAGGGCAGAGCTCGAAACTGATAGTGACTGACTACCAGCCGAAAGTGCAGATGACTCCTGGATGGCCTATCAATTTTTATGTAGTAGTACACATCCTGGAGGTCTATAGAGCACATCAAATTGTCTTTTCCCAGAAAGGAAAATAGTGACTGCAGTGTTACCATCCGGAACTTTGTTTTTCTTACTGATCTGTTTAATCTGGTGAGATTCAGAATGGGTCTTCTGTCCCCCGTTTTCTTTGGAACTAAAAAAAAAACCTTGAGTAAGTTCCGGATCCTGTTTGGTCTGTGGGGACTGTTTGGATGACTCTGGTCTAGCAACTTTTGAATTTCTAGAGTTACCTGTTCCCTTTGACTGGGTGGAACTTCCGGGATGTTCTTTATGTTTGGGACGGGGAAAGGAAAGAGTATAGAGTAGCCTCTGGATACAATACTTTGTACCCACTTGTCTTTTGTTATTTCAAGCCAGGCTTCTGGGTACAAAGATAAGCGACCCCCAACTGCCTCCAGAGATGGACAGATGGGCCTCCTTTCTGGAGAGC
This sequence comes from Protopterus annectens, assembly GCF_019279795.1. Taxonomy (NCBI): domain Eukaryota; kingdom Metazoa; phylum Chordata; order Ceratodontiformes; family Protopteridae; genus Protopterus; species Protopterus annectens. The sequence goes on along the minus strand of NW_025052326.1, from coordinate 1,053 downwards.
TGAAAGGGCCTACCATGGAATAATCTCTGTCACCCTGATTTTGCGGATGCCCACTGCTGTGTGGGCAGCATCTCCCATTACCGCTTCCCCCCCTACCCCAAGGGGAAGAGTCATCACATACATCCTGAAAATCTCTCGGGGATTTTCATAACTACATCTTTCCTCCATTTTGACCTTTTGGATAAAGTCTAGAAAGTAGTAAAAATATGGACTCCTATGGCACAACGAGTTTTTCCTTCTTGCTTGCACCTAGTGAGTGTGTCCTTAACTTTTGGCCAGAAAAGTGATGAGCCATTGAAGGGGGCATTAACAAATGTAGACTTAAAAGCCTCTGCAAAGTCACATAAGTGCATCCAGGAATATCTCCTCAGGGAATTTCCTGAACCTGCTGTCCTGCTTGCACCATCTGCTGTGCAATAAATAAGCCTCATGGAGGAGTTAACCACAGAGTTTAAGGTGGACAGCTGGGAGGAAACCTTGTCTGAAACCCCTGCAGCTACTGAACCTTGTAGAGTATCTCCTAGCTCTTTTAGGAGATCTCTCTGCAACCTAGTAAAATGAGTTAGATAATTCAGCGATCTGAGTGCAAATGTTGCTGAAGAAAACATGTGCTTTCCGGATCTGTCCATCATATGAGACTCCTTATTTGGTGGATGGACAGATGAGGATGTCACTGACAGTTCCTTTTCAATGGTTGCTACCAACACCATGGCATTTACTGGGACACCCTTAGTAAGAAACTCCTTGTCCGAAGGTGCAGAAATAAACTTATTTGGCTTCCAAGGAACAGGTTCCACTGAGTCTGCAGACTCCCAAGCCTTCCGACTAACTGCATTCATGAGTTTGTCAAAAGGAGGAGACACCCAAGAGGTGGGAAGGGTGAGACCCAAAAGCCTCCAGGTATATAAACTCCTCCTCAGAACGGGTGATGGACTTCCAGCCACCTCTCTTCTTTAGGATTTCTAGGATGTCTGCGAATTAGACACCCTCAGAGGGTGACTGTGGGGACAGAGAGGTCGACGGTGATGGACTTCCAGCCACTCTCTGCGGATT
>NW_025052325.1:0-10225 GCF_019279795.1 Protopterus annectens | reverse complement strand
GATTCACTTTTTCCCCCCGGGCCCCCCCCCCACCAAAACCCAAGGCCCCCCCAACCCCTGCCCCCCCCCCCTTTCCCCCCAAGGAATTGGTTTGGCACCCCCTTCCCCCTTTAAAATCCCCCTGTTAAAATAAAACCCCTCTCCCCAGATCCCCATAAAGGTTCCCTTTTTCCCCCCCCCTCCCAAAAGCCTTCCCAAACCCCACAAAACCTTGCCCCAACCCTCCAAACCAGAAAACCCAAAAATCCCCCTTTCCCCAAGCCCCCGCAAGACCCCCTTTCCACCCCCAAAACCCCCCACACCCAAATTTCCCAATCCCCCTTAAAACCCCAAAATCCAAAATAAACAACCCCTTAAAGCTTCCCAAAAAATAACAAATCAATAAACCCCAATTTTCCCGAAAAAACCCTTTGAAGGGAAAAACCCCCCCCCTTTTTAAAAAAAAGTCCCTTGTGTAAGCCAATTAAATAAAACGTACCCAAAAAACCCCAAAACTAGGTTAAAAACTTTTATTCCCCCCTGAAAGATTTATTTTCCCCAAAAACCCCTCCTTTAAACCTTAGTCCCCTAAATAATTTCCTGCTAATTCCCAACCATAACTACCCCCATTTCCCACCCTAGGCAGTTGCTCCACACACACACACACACACACACACACACACACACACACACACACACACACACACACACACACACACCCCCCCCCTCAGCATTATGGATGGGACAAAACTGTGCTTGTTTTACAGCCTGAGGATATAGAATGGTAAAGGTTTTTTTTTGCCTGTGTAGTTTATCTCCTGAAAGTTTCACACAAAAAAGTTTTATTGCCACCCAGTTAGTGCATTATATGCTTCCCCTTTCCCCCCCCAAAATTTTTAGGAATGGAAATGACTTGGTGTAAAAAGGAAAACTGCAAGTACGAGTCATGGCCCAATATTTCATCACAAGCATGAAAGGAAGGAATTAAATTTAGTCAGTTCTCTCACATATACTTTTTCCTTCTTTGTCTACTATCCAAAGGGAAAGGGTAGGTAGTCTTTAAAATGCCTTCATTTCAGAAGACCATGTATGCAGCTTCTAACTTCAGTTCAGATAGAATACCTAACCTGCGAAAAATATTAACAGAAAAAAAAAGTTTCATGTCAGGCAGTCGTCTAGACGGCTTTATAGGCAACTTAATAACAGATGGTCCCTAAATTTGTGACTTGATGTGTTTTTTTTACATGTACCATTAGTGTTTCACTGTTTGTCAGTATGTGAAATATAATTGTTTCTTTATTACTGATGTGGAATTAAAATGTTAACTGATAAGAAGCAATTCAAGGTGGAGATCACGCTCCACCTCTCGAGATCGATCCACTTCTCTGGATCCATCCGTTCTTCCCAGGAGAATTTTTTAAAAAAAGCACAAGAAAAAAAAGAGAAACAATAAACATTGTAGTGTCAGCTCATCTTTTGGTTCATCACACTCTTGATCTCCAGCCAGTAACTGCAGAAGAGAGTCTGTGGAGTGGAGTTAAGAAGGAGAAAATCAAGATCCCATTCTGGTGATCAGTGCAGAAGATATAGGTCAGGACAGGATCCTCTCCAATTAGACAGAAAAGAAGGTCATGATTCCGGTCTGCGGAACATGGGAGGAGTGGGAGATCCAAGTCTGTTGACCTTGAATAGAGCAAGCAAAGGAGAAAAAGGAGCAAGCCCGACTTCAGTAGCAGTGAAGACAGGAGCTAGCGAGGCCAGGGGAAAAGGAAACTCTGATTCTTCTAGCAGGTCTAAGTAAGTTGCATTCCTTCTAGTACATCATAGAACAGTGACTAGATGGTGCCGGAGAAGTACTTGCAGTAGATGCCTGTCTAAATAAAGTAGTCAAGTTAAGTCTAAATAAGATTTAAGGGCATATCGGGGAAGTCTGTCTGGTATCAATTTTTTGAAAGGGGTTTGACAAGTTGTTGCATGATTTGGGTCCTTTTGAAAAAATACTGAGTCACCATAGTAATTGTTGGTGTGTGGGATTCTGGAAGATGTAAATATAATGATCACAGAATCTGAGGTTCTCAGTACCATTGCAGTACGTACTGAATGACTGGGTATTTGGGGAGTATTTGAATGCGGGAAAGTTTTTGTGTATCATATTTAGATATTGGTCATATTCTAACCACTAATTTGATATGAGTGCTAAATCAGAAGTGCTCTTGCTAGCGAGTGGAGGCAAATTAGACATTTTTGTGAGATGTCTGTTTCAGTTTGGAGTGCAGATATGTTTGAAATTTGTGGCAAGATTTGGGACATAAAAAAAAATATTTAAAACAGTGGCAATTTTACTAAAGTCAGTCATAAATGTTTTGCACAGTGTGAGGCCTAGATTTCAGTAGTTCAAGTGGCAAAGGTGTTCTGCAAATATTAGATTATGAAATGTGACTTCAAGTAGTTTGAATGTGCTTACTACAAAAATAAATGAGGTATTTTCCCAAATGATATATTTTTCTAATTATTTTTATTGACTGTAAGAATTGACACCAAAAATATAGACAATATGCAGGAATACATTGTATCATTATGTAACGCAGTTAAATAAAAGAAGGTGAAAAAACAAATTGTTCTATTCCATGGGAGAGGTAAAGTATCACTTCAAACACCCTCCTGTCAGGCCAGCTAATACCACCACTTACATGCCACAAAGTTACAAACACTGTAGCTCAAGTCAACACTAGATTTTCACAGAATGTCTAGAATAAATACATTGCAAGGCATTAAGGCAGCAGGCATTACATCTGATTAGAGTGAGTGACTAGTCTTAGTTACTTCTTCATCTTTCAGGAAATTTATGCTATGCAAAAAATGTTATTCTGTCAACAACATTGTAAGTTTGGGAGAGCAGTATTTAAAAAGTGTCACTAATACAAACTATTTCTGTGCCTTTGTTTGGTCCCCCATTATTTGTGGCTTTGTCTGTCCAGATTTCTTGCTCTAAGAGATTGAGTGGTATGGGTCAGTTTCTTATAAAATTGTAGTTTTCTGGCAAATCACTGGCAGTGGCAGATCTTTGAGGACTGAAGTCAGAAAATAATGGCAGGCAACAGATATAACATTTGATTTTCAGACTTCATCCATCAGAAAATTCATGCTATGCAAGATCTGTCATTCTGTCAACAAGTTCAAATATTAATATAAATAAAACACTATTCTATTTTCTGTTTCATGATCATATTTTGTCTGTGCTTCAGTTTGTTTAAAATTTGGTGTCTCACAATTCCATTGGAATGGCCGGGGTTACATAATTATGTATGCAATTTTTATATTAATCAGTGCACAAATTTTTGGCCAGTTGTACCTACTTTTCATGAGCCTTTGCCCAAATTGTTCATGATTCCAGGTTGAGAGGTATGGTCCTCTCTATTCTCTTCTATCATCATCGGAGCTCCTCTTGCAATCAATACAAGTACTCCTTTCTTATTTGGGCCCGGACTCTGAACAACCATCCCAAAACCTTTCTTTATCACAATTCAGTTCCCCAAGCAGGTCTCTCACAGCACAGTCACCTGCACTCAACATTTTCCAAAAAGTTCACTACTCTTTTTATTGTATTTATCTGTGAGACCATTAATGTTTAAAGACATTATAGAAAGAATCATATTCTTGATAAAAATTGTTCCCCCCTTTTATGTATAACAGCTTTTTGTTAAATGTCTAGTTTTAGCTTTTTGTTATATGCATGCACTGCTTGGCAGGTTAATCACTTATACAGTTCTTTCCTGTCATGTCCATTTGAGTCTATGTCACATCTTACAAAACTTGAAAACCCCCCAAACAAGAATACACACACCAAAACCCCTAAAGCCTATTAATTTAATAAAACTTTAAAAATATGTACATCTTTAAATATTGAAGTTTTACCCTCCTGAAAGGAACAAATGTTCCAAACTAACAACCACACAAACAGACTTGAACTAATCTAAAAGAAAAGTTATCCATGCTAAGATGAATGGACAGCCTATGCTTATATTAAGTGCTGTCTGGGTTTTGTCTTATCTTTATAGCTCTTTCGGCTGGGAAAAACACTTAAATGCTTTCAGAAAACATTTTCTCCAAACCATTTCTCTTTATTAGATTGTCTGCTAGAGACATGAGAACCAGACACAAAACTGTTTACTAGAAAAAGCCTTAGAATATTCAATATTCTTTATTCATTTACTTGCTTTCTCTTAAAACTTGTTACTATATTAAGCCTTAACCCAGTCATTCTCCAATGCAAGAATGAGAAAATGCACACTACTTTTTATCATGTTCTTTTAACCAGATAGTTTTAAACACTTTGATGCCTACATGTCTTAAAACTGAAGAAGGAGAAAGAGAGAAGAAGAGATAAAGAAACAAAAAGCAAAAACAAGAGCACCTATTTACATTAATATCTCATTACACTTGAAATAACTGAAAACAATTAGTTTATATCATGCAAAGAAAATCATGCACTATTTAAACAGTTCTATTCAGAAAAATATAAGCTAAGCATACCTTAGTATCCAATGTGATGTGTCTCCTGATCCCAATGGGGCCTTATACGGGGCTGGCAGATGCACACTATTTATTGTATAATTGTCCCTGTCCACTCTGTAACAGTCCACTATGCTTCCAGTTTCATGTAGATCAAATTGGTTCAAAATGTGGATGCAAGAAAACAATATGGGTTTGAAAGTGATGTCTGGCAGTGGCAGGAGCAGCAATGTAGCACCTTCTATATCACAGCCTCCCTGCAGATTCAGGTTTACAGTGGTTATGGCAACTAACATCTTTTAAAATTTTCCTGTTGCTATATTCCTGTATACACTCAAATTCAAAACTAACTCAAATTGTGATGTGTTCATGTATGTTTTATATTTTTTTCTGAATTGCTTCACCATGTTTTTTTCTGCCTCATTAGCATATACCACTAGCTCACTTGTGAGTATGGTCATTAGCATATTCTCATTCTAACCCTTGTTTGCAGCCAGCCATGACATATACTGCTGTTTCTGGATCTCAAACTCCTTGCTCATCACTTTGCCATTATTCACACAGGCTTGCTTACGAGTGTAAGGTGTTCATGAATCTCAGCCAATATATTGTAAACAATTATATGTGAAAAAATTGATAACATGTAAGAAGAAAAATAACTAAATGTTTACATATTTAACATGTGGATAAAAGTAAGGTGAAAAGTGAGCAAGTACAAATGAAGCAGTTTTCATAAAGTATAATCAAAGTAAAAGAGTAGCTACATTTAATATTTACAAAGAGGAATGTTATTTACTTTCTGTGGACTTACAACAAGAGGTAAAAATTTATTCAATAGTAGGAAATTAGCACAGGAGTGTGCCTGCTATATGAAACTGTAATGTGTAAGTACTTTAGAGTCTATGATGAAAGTTTATTTATACGATCAAAACCAAGTGCATTTAGATTGACTACAGAGGTGTAATTTCATTTTGTTTGTGGACTTATGAAGGTGTCAGTCTGTCTTATGCCCTCTGGTAGGAAATTACTTCAGATAGAGGGAGTAAGCTTAGAAAATGGATTTTCATACAAGGCCAGTTGATCTCTTGAGGGGAGGGTCTGTGTAGTAGAGTCCATAATGGTTCTGAGTATTCAGTGAAATGGAACTGTAGTTTGTGATTGAGTGGTGGACAGTATGAGTAGTGAATGAGCTTGAGAGGCTAAATTTTGAGAAGGAAGCTCTCTGCTTGATGGGAGAAAATTAGCTTTCTGAGTGATAGTACAGTGGCAGTGTGAGAGGTGCATAAAGCTTAAGATTCAATATTCTGTTTCTGAAATCAAAGAAGAATTTTGGAGGCAGAGCTATAGCCCGATATATACACATTCAGTGAAACGACTATAATTGTTAGGGTAATGGGCCACTTTGATGGATGAAAGTGACTAATCCTGCTGCCATTTGATTGGCAAATAGTCATTTTATCTCTGGTTTTGGAAGGCTAGTGTGTCTGTTTATATTGAGGTAAAATATAAATACTTTTACTTTCTTACTGTTTTGTGTGAAACAAAGGTTGAAATAGTTTACTGTAGCCCAGTGTTTTATCACTATCAGTCTCCTGAGGTATTTATAATAAACAAGTGGCTACAATTCCTGTTTAAAAGGGCCGGCCACCTGTGGATGAAGGGAACTGACCCTGCTCAAGTTAAACACTTATCATTCGGGTTTTGTATGCTAATTTGTACTTCTATGATGTGAGATGGAATGAACTATGGTCAGGGGGGGTGTGGGGTGTGTGTGTGTGTGTGTGTGTGTGTGTGTGTGTGTGTGTGTGTGTCGATCCCTGCAGGGGGGGGGGGGGGTGTGGTGTGTGTGTGTGTGTGTGTGTGTGTGTGTGTGTTTTGTGTGTGTCGTGTGTGTGTGTGTGTGTGTGGGTTTTCATTACTATGGTCATTATTTTTATTGATTTATTTATTTTGCCTCCCCCGGCCCTTGCCCAATTGTTCCTCTGTTTCATCCATTTGTACCATTTCTCTGGTGGAATGCAACTTGGGTATTCCCAGATTAGGTGAGAGGACTATGGCTCATTTGTTCCTACCTAGGAACCCAAAACAACCCTCCATTCACTGAAAAGCATCAGATGGTAGACAGGGAACAAGATTGCGACCTTGGGGTTGGCATACTATCTCTCCTTAACAGTCCCCACAGCAGCTCCTCCAAGCTCAAAGAACTGTCTCCAAAGGGGAAATATGCCTCCATCCAGTTTTACCTTAGCTGCATAGTCTGAATGCACTATGGAGTGTAGGCTTGGTCGTTTGGAACTCTACTAGGGGAACACCTAGTATTCCCTCTAAGTGTTGGCCATGTGATGAGCCAGAGCTGCATCCCTCTTCCAAGATAGGCAAGCTGGTAGCAGCCATTTTCTCCCATCCCCTTAGCCAGCTCCTACAGGTACCAGAGCCACTTTTCAAACTAGATCATCTGCAGTGTATTCAGAGTTTTATCCTCTACAAAACCCAAATCTGAATGACCACTATTTTCTTATCAAGTCAGACATCTGGAGTTTACACAGTCAACAAAGTGGCTATAATTGCTGGGTAATTTTTAACAGCAAGCAATCTTTCATGTTCCAGAATGTAAGGTATACATCATCAACAAGGGCAATTGTTGTAGCCTGGCTGAGTACCTCAGATTCCAAGCTCATCAGTCATCATAGTCCCTCTGTATCCTCCCTGGTTGAACCAAATGTTTTTGTTTTTTTTTCTGGTGCATGCAAACAAAGGCATTCCCTTAATGATTGGTCAAACTATTGGGGTATAGTTGGACACAATATATTCCTTGAGTGAAAAAAATGTTTTTAGCATCATATAAGCACATCAATGGCCTTTTAGTAGATTGACAATGTGTTAATAAAAGGGAGAGATTTCTGTCAATAACTGGGCCTAGGTCAGACCCCAAAACTGTATTTTTTCTGAGTAGCAGCTAGAAAAAGAGCTCCACTGAGTGTTTATTTGAACTACCTAAATATGTTCTCTGAGATCATTTTAAGAGTCATATTGTTAAAAGTTTATATTATAAACAGCTACTGAATGACAATTTAAAAAAGGAACAAAATAATATAGTTAAAATATTGTTTGTGAGCAGGATGCTGCGGGAAATTTTCAGTCTTATCTACAGGAGAAAAATTTGCCTCTAGCGATAGCAGATTTGACAGTGCACAAGACATGCTAGATTCTATTTTCAAGGAGTTGATGCAAATACATACCAGTCTGAGTGTAGACAAAGAGTTAGAAGAAAAAATAACATTCTGTGGGAAGTTAGAAGACTGAAAAACCCCTATTTGTAGCAATTTGTGTGCTGCAGTTTGCAATTTGGAATGACCTGCAAGGGAAACTACTCAAATCGAACAAATCCAAACTGTTATGCTAGGTACCTCTGTTTTTTTGTAAGCAGCTTAGATATATCACTTTTGATTTGTTTATTTTTTCAAAAGAAGAGATTCTAAGTCCTTTTGGCAACTGATAAGATTTTCAGATATGGGAATACATAAGCTTTCTCTGAACATTTATCTCTGAAAACAAGGAGAAACAGAAATATCTATTTTTATCAGCTACAAGAATTTGTAAGAAAAGGGGCTCAGGTTTAAAATTTTGCATTCAGCATACTGCAGGATAATGTTTTCAGGAGGATCAAAGCATTTATGTAGCTGGGGCCCCCAAAAAAATGCAGAAACACAACAAGGTTCAGGTGCTGGAGGTTCATAGATATAATCAACATGATATTATATCGGCTCATCAGGTTTTGCTTATTAGGTAAGATGATGATACCCATTCCTGTGAAGTTAAGAACTTTGGGATTCATCAAATAAGTGTTCACTGGTAATTAAGATGGCCTGGTGAGCTGATTCACTCAGCAATTTTCAAATTGTTGTAGCTTCTTTGGATGTACTTATCTCCATCCATTTATGGGGGTTGTTTTTGTGGGGGATCTCCCAAGGATTTAAGACTAATATTGAAATAATTCTGCATGGCATCAGTGAATGGGGTTGGTTGCCAATTTAATAGGCTACTAACAAGGGCTGCATCTGTTACAAGGTTTAAATGCAATTAGTGAATGTATTCTATTTGAGATATTTTGCTATTTGCTTAGATTTGATGACTGCCAGAATATGCAAACAAATAAAGTCAAGGTAATATCTTAAAATGTTACAATTGATAAGCTGTATCATGCATTACTTTTGATAGCAAGTACATTTTTGTGGATCAATAGCATTGAAGTCCTCCCAGTATCTGACAATTATGGGTGTTCTATGACTGCAATGTTTTGATGAACAGGTGCTCCTTTATTGTGATTATATCAATTCCTGGTCTACTTAAAATATGGGTTTGCAAATGTACCAGGTCCAACAACATTTCCAGGTGCTGCTGACTATTTTCTTCATTTTCCTTTTAAAACTGTTGGTTTCTGTTTACTCAGGGGTTCCATTCCTGGAGATAGTTTTAAGTTGGTTACTTAACTGTCCTGGGTTAGCAGATTTTTTTCTGGTTATTGAGGTTCCCCGGTTCGATTCTCGGCTGGAGCACCTTCTGTGTGGAGTCTGCATATCCTCCCCACGGTCGAGTGAATTTAAAGACATGCTTGTAGGTGTGAGCATGTGTGCGTGTACCTTTCTTGAAGGTTGGTCACCAGGCTGGCAACTCAACACTGTAAAAATTCACTGCCAATGATTAGCGGACCGGATGTTCCACTGTGGTGACCCCTAACCGGGAAAGCCTAAAGACAGTTTATTTCTAAATGATTCTTCAGGGCTTTAAACATTCATTGTTATGGGAATTATATTATCATGGTACTGGTTCATAAGTAAATACTAGACTATCACAAGCCTAGTCAATAACCAGACAACAGAATCAAACTCTGTACCTTGTATCTGTGAGTTAAAGACCTTAATCATTATGCCATTTCCCCTCCTCTGCTGCCTGTCTCTTCCAGTGGCTGAGCCACTACTCAAACTTGAACCATCTGAGTTGCATTCATAACATTATCCCTCTATGCTACTGAGCCAGGTCGGAAGAGAATTATGCCTGTTAGTAGGCTATTACTACTTAACTCATCATGTTTTGTTCTGCTAGAGTTTGGGCTACCTTGCAATATTTACAGTTTTTTTTTGTTCTGAGCAATGCAGGATGAAATAGGTGAGTGGTGCTTTCAGAAAGCCTATATTACAGGTCTCTCTGAAATGTGCAAATTGTCACAGGGGCATGCTCAGGGGTTGAGGAGCTTTGCTCTATTAGTTTTTTTTATTATGGTGCAGCAGTACTGATAGTTACTGTTTTAGTTTGGAATGTAAATAGCTTTCCTTACCCTGTAAAGCTAGCAAAAATCAAGGCTTAGGTTAAAAACTACAGTTCTAGCAAGCTCTGTTAACAAAAAGGGATAATTCAGTGACAATGAAATAGATGACTAGTGTTTGATTAGCAGAACAGGCACTTTCTGGAGCTGACATGGGGAGGATGTGGGTGCCTACCCTTGTAGAGAGTAGGCAGAATGTAACTGTCCTATACCATAATCCCTTGTAGGAGTGGTGGCAACATGGGGGGAGGGGTCCTGGCTTGTGCCTTCAGCTAACCAAACTATGAAAGCATAGCTGAAGTGTGTACATGTATGAGGGGGTAAAGTGATCTACCTGCAGTGATATGGATAGCATATTTCCTGACCAAAAGGAAGGGATGCAATTTAAAATGAGAAATACCCTCTTTGCTG
>NW_025052324.1:0-8921 GCF_019279795.1 Protopterus annectens | reverse complement strand
CTTTTTCCTAGTAGAAGGGGGTTTCTTTGTAAGAATGTTTGCCTGTTTTCAAGAGTGTCTAAGGGTCTTTTCTTTGGCATTGGTCTAATTGAAGGGCCCTGCTAAAAGGGTTTGGGGGTTTCAGATTGAATAACACTTTCTGATGAAACATTTTATTGGAGCAAGAAAGCTCCTACAAAAAAGTATTTCATATATTGCTTCTCCTGCTCCAACTCTTTTCAACTATTATCAAATTTCATGTTTTATGGTTTAAATACCTTTTACCAGGTATTAGTTTTGCTTAAAGTTATTCGCAAACCTACGTACTAGCTTTGTAGCATAACGAATATACATTTTTTAAAATTTTTAACAGTAAATTTGCAAACTACAAATTCCTGGTTCCATACTTCTATAGGTTCCCAGACAATTATATCCCAATAGGATTGCTTGCCTTTTTATTCCTTCTTTGGTAAAGAAATGACTCCTTGGAAGTAGTCTGGGGACCTTCCTCCATGGTTAAGATTTGTACTTAATGGCCATTTTATCATTTCCTTTTCCAGCAGGGCACCCTCTGGCGGCTTTTCCAGCTTTGAAAATCAGCACTGTTAAGGCAGCATTTGCCTCTGAAAGACTTAAGGAAATTTCGATTGATTTCTTGGCTTATAGCTATGCATTCGACGCGTTGGTATTTATAAAGTGGAGTGCTTTATGGTTAGTAAGTTAAACTGTTTACCCTTTGGTGGGGAATTTGGCCTAAATTAACTGCAGGTGTCATCAATACTACTTTTGAAGCTTTTATCGAACATAGCTTTTTATGTGTGTGTGTTTGTATAAGATTGAAAACTTAAAATTTTTGCTTGCCAACTTTCCTAACTATTTCAAAACCCCGATTATGACCTTTTACAGGTTCCGTTTACACTTTCTGTTTCAGGGTTTTTCTTAGAGTAGTAAGTAGGAAATATGAATGTTTGTTAATGGAGGTCTAGGCATTAGTTTAGTTTATTGGCCATTTTGGTGATTCTGTTTTTTACTTTATAAGTTTTTTGCAGGCTCTGCAGCTAGGTACCAACACCGTGTTGCCAGAATGTTTGTACAAAAACTAGAAAAACACTTTCAGTTTAAGTCTCATGGTTTACACTTTGTGTTTAATATTTAAACCCTTTTTTAAACCCCACTTGACTGTATCCTTTTAAAGTTAAAAGTTTTATGCCTGCGTTTGTTTTGCCAAAATTAAACTAGGCTATAGACTCTTGCATAATTTGCATAATTAAATTTAAAATAACATTATATGTTCTATTTCAAAAATGAAATTAAAGAATATTCTTTATATTTTAATATGACTAACCAGATTTTGTTGTCCCTGTTTTTGGTTTTGTAACATACTTTTTAAAGGGTATTTTTTAACACTAGTGGAGAAAGTACGACTGCCTATTGCCTCAAGAAGTATTAGCTATCCCCTATTGTTTCCTTTTGAGTATTACTCTTTCAGCCCTGCAATAAAGCATATTTACCTATCAGTTGGGGAACAGCCATTTTTGGGGGCCAGCAGTTCCCTAGGCAGAGACCGGGAAAGACTACCTTCCAGATTTAGTATTTTCTTGGCTTTTATGGCCCAAAATTTGTTTAAAAATTTTTGGATGTTTTTTTGGAAATTTTAAAAAAAAAATAATTTCAGTGTATAACTGTCAAAATAAAAAAAACCCATTTTGGCTTTTTTAGCCTCATACAAAGAAAGCCAATTTTGCAACGTAGGTTGCTATCCCCCCCCTGAGGGGAAAAAAATTAATAAATCAACTGAAAAAATGAAAGAAATGATGCCATCCAAGAATAAGATCATCTTGAAATTCCCCAATTTACCTAACCCTGGCCGGGAATAAGGGAAAAAACTTTGGGGAGAAAAAAAAATTTGGGGAAAGAACTGCCAATTGGGCATTGAAAAAAATTTTTCAAGCAACTTTTTTGGGTTTTAAACCGAAATAAAATTGCAAACATCTGGTCCCCTTAAAAGAAACAACAAAAATTTCATAAAAAAACAAGGGGGTTATGGTCCCCCAAAATTGTAAAAAAGTCTAGAAGATTTAATTTTGCTTAAGTGACATAATTTTTTTCCCCAAAGCTAAAAAATTTTTTTAGGTAGACAGTAAAGGGGAATGCGGGAAAAAGATGTTTGGGCTTTTTTTTTGGGGGTGAAGGGTGGGTTTAAAGTTCCATGCCCCATTCCTTTTTTCCCCCTATTGCAGTCCAAATTTGCCTTATAGGAAAAACTTTTATGTTGGGTTTAAAAAGTGCTTAAACACCCGGGAAAATTCCTACATTGTTTAATCTGTTGAAATTTTTGGGGGAAACATGTTTTTCCCATTGTTTCTTTTAATAAAAATTTAAATCTTGCCCATTTTTCTCCCTTTTTGTTTATTTATGTTATTGCAATATTTAATTTGAATGATTTCTTTTCAGACCTCTGTTTTAAAAACCAACCAGTAAATCTTTTTTTGGATTTATTTTTCCGTATTCTTTTAAACCCCTGAAAAGGAAAGTCCTAAATAAATGTTTTTTGGCCCCATTGATTCCCTTTTTTTCCAAATTACTTCCTGTAGGTGCAATACTTGTTTAACCATAAAAGTCAAAGGCAAAAAAAAAAAGGGGGGGATAAAAAAAAAAAAATCAAAAAACCCCTTCACTTAAAAATTGATGAATCCAGTTTTTAATTTCCTTATTTTTTTGGGTAAGTTGAAACTAAATGTTGTTTTTTAAAAAAAATTTTTTTAAACCCAAAAAAAAATTTTTTAAAAAATTTCAAAAATTTTTCAAAAAAATTATTCAAAAAAAAAAAATTTTAAAAAAAAAGGAAACCTATTCCAAAAAAAACCCCAAAAAAAATTTTTTTAAAATTGAAAAATGTTTTTTCCCCCTTTTAAAAATTTGGGAACAAAAAATTGGAAAATAAATGTTAGGGTTTTTAAAAAATATCCAAAAAACCCAAAAAAAAATTTGAGGCCTTTTTTTGGGGGCCAAATTATTGAAATACTTAAACAAGAGTTTTTTTTTTCCACACTTGCTGCAAAATAATTTAAACCCATTGCACCCCCCCATTTTCCCCAATTTTGATTCAAGAATAAAGGGGAAAGCTAAAAAAATGGGAAAGGGACCAAACTCAGGGACAGATATTCCCCTAAATTTTTTAGAAAATTTAGAAAAGGGTTTGCATTAAACTTTTTCTGAAGTTATTAAGCTGAAACTCAAATATCTGTCATTATTATTAAAAAATTTATTTTAACAGAAAAAAAAAATTCTAAGAATGAAAAGGAGGGCCCAGGGCCATCATTGGGGCTCCCCGGATGTCATATTTATTAGTGACTTTTTAATTTTCTAAGGAAAAATGTTGAAATGTAAAAAAGAAGAAATTAATGAAACCCTTAAAAAATTTTTTAAAGGAATGTGGATTTAAACCCCTGGTAAAATTATTTAAAAAAAAGGCCCCATTTTTCTTCGGTACCCAAATTTTTTTTTTTCCCCCGAATCTTTTTAAAGTTTTTGTCTATCCCTTTCTAACATTTGGGGCCCCGAAAGAGTTTAACCATCGTAAATGCTTAAAAACCTTTCTCACTTCATCAACAAACTAAAAAAGACTCAAGAGATATCCTATATATTAGAATTGCTAAAGTACTTTCTTAACGTTTTAAAAAGCAACCAATTCTTCAACAGTAAAATCTTTTGTTTAAAAACTTCGAGTAGTGCAAAAAAACCCGACGTACTTGGATTAAGGAATGTTAAAATTGCCTAGTCCGCCCCCCTTTCCCCTCCCAAAAAAAAAATGCGAATGAACTAAAAGGAAACTACTCTTCAACATAAAATGGAAGGGCCACAGGGATTTAAACCCATTAGGGAAGTTAATAGTAAACAAAAAAATCTTTCCATAAACCCACAAAACAACTGGTCAATAAATCTACCAAAACAACCCCCAAAGCAGACACCCAAAAAATTAAACACAAACCTGCAAAAAATAAAATTAAAATAGATTAAAACATTTAAAACCTTAACCAAACACTGAACACACATTTGGGTCTCATATCAGACCATGTTTCTCCCCAGACTAAGTAAAAAAAGGTCAAATAAGTGTGCTAAATTTTAACACGAAAGCATCAGGTTTCTAAACACAGGAAAATTATGTTAGTTTTCCACCTTTTTTCACTGCGTACTCCTGACTACATAAAAAGCTTAACCCTTGTTAATATCCCCAGGGGGAAAACCCTGCCTTGGGGTTTACCTTCCCGATGATGAATACGATAAATATCATTTTAACAATTGGTTAAACCCCTTTAAAAAAGGGACCGGGACTGCTTTGGGTTAAATTTTACAAAATGAAAAGGGAGGTTGCACCTTCACCCGGGATTCCGAATGGAAAGGCTCTTGCCCCCCAAAGTTTTAAAAAAATCAAATTTAAATAACCCAGAAACAAAAAAAAATAAAAAAGGGTAATGCTTTCAATCCAAATTTAAATAAAAGCGCACCACCCCCAGAAAGGAGAAAGAGCGGGCTGTACAGAACGGTTCAAGGCTGAAAGCAAAACCAAAATTTTTCCCTCATAAGCTTGAAAAATCAAAAATCCCAAAAAAAGGGAGGTTAATAAAACAAGGAACCCAAACCTAAAGGACTTTGGAAACCATATCATAAAATATAATTAACCGTAGGCAAAAAAGGCAAATTGCAGTTAAACCCCCTAAAATCAAATAACATTTTTTGAAAAATAGAGGGGAAAAAGTAAAAAAACACCACCAAAAAGGTGATTAATTAAAATATACTGGGAACATCCCAAAGCCCAAAATAGAAAAGTAATAAAAAAATTCAAAAAAATAGAAAAACCCAAGAGGAAACAAATTAAAAACTCCATTTTGAAACCCCAAGCCCAAAGAGTAAAACTACTGGAAAAAGTTTTAAATCACAAAAGTGAGTCTTATAAAACACTTAATAACCAACAGAAACCTTTAAAAAAGGGAAAAAACAAACTCCTAAAGGTGTCTTAAGCCGGGCCGGAACAAAAACACCCGAAATTAAGCTCCAAGATTTAATCTTTTAAAGAAAACCAACAAAAAAACCGGGTAAAAAAGAAAGTCTTTGGGAAACGGGCTTTTCAAACTAACAAAGGAAAAAAAGGGAAATTCATTAGCTAAATTGTTTAATTAACCTGGAGAAATCTCCCAGTTGGGGCCAGATGTATATTGAATTTTTTTTTTTTTTTTTTTTTTTTTTTATTTTTTTTTTTTTTTTTTTTTGTCTTATTTTTTTTTTTTTTATTTTTTTTTCTGTTTTTTTTTTTTTTTTTTTTTTTTTTTTTTTTTTTTTTTTATTTTTTTTTTTTTTTTTTCTTTTTTTTTTTTGTTTTTTTTTTTTTTTTTTTATTTTTTTTTTTTTTTTTTTTTTTTTTTTTTTTTTTTTTTTTTTTTTTTTTTTTTTTTTTTTTTTTTTTTTTTTTTTTTTTTTTTTTTTTTTTTATTTTTTTTTTTTTTTTTTTTTTTTTTTTTTTTTTTTTTTTTTTTTTTTTTTTTTTTTTTTTTTTTTTTTTTTATTTTAGCCCCTTTGCCACTTTTTTCTGCTAAAAAAGGGTTCCATGCATTTCCCTTCCCCAAAAAAGGATTCTTACATTTCTTTTTTTTTTTCACCCCTTTGACTTTCTGGGGGGGACAAGATTTTTCCCTATTGCCCGTTGGTGTCAAAAAAAAAAAGATTAAACAGCTGGAAGTGTTAAAAAGGGTCAATTAAGAATCTCTAGCCCATTAGCCTAGCAACCTGCTATGAGCTTATGAATCAGTACAATATCTGTTATTCAGACATGCCTTTGCCTCAACCACCCTTCCTAGATAACTGAAACTGTTATCCTGTTCTGCTATCTTCCTTCAGTCTCAATTTTCTGCTTCTTCTGATTTCTCAATTTGCTGCTATAAATGTTTGTCTTTGCTCAGTTTCATTCAATGTGACTTCATTTTTGTATTCATATCCCAGTCATTCATTGTTCAATTTTTGTTCACAGTCTGCTTGCAATGCTACATTATCTGCCCACATTAGCTTTGTTGACCTCTCCCGAACCAGTTTGTTGTAGTCCATTCCAGTATAAGCAACAGCGAGCTCAGAGCTGAGCCTTTCTGCAGACCCAACCCCATTGGGAAGTCCTCTGTAAATTCAAATACTGTTAGTACTTGTGCCATTGGGTCATAGGGACATAGGTTCATAGGTTATACTAAGCTAAATGCCCTTGTGGGCCAAAGCCTAGCCAATTACCCCATGAGAGTTTCAAAGCCTGCACCTTGTGACTGTAAGGCCAAACCTTAACCATCATGCCAACCTCCCACCCAATGTGCATGTCCTTGTACATAGTCTACACTAATTATTTCAGTGTTTCTGGGACTTCAGTACATTGCAGAACTGCCCAAATCAGTTTTTTCATCTCTTCCTCCAAGTCTGGGAATGCTGTTTTGGACCCCTTCATCTGTAGACCCTTTGCCACTATTTGTCTCGCTAACAACATTGGGTTGACCATGCTACTTCCTGATCTCAGTCAAAACTGTGCATCTCTTATCTTACTTTCTGTTAATTTTTCATCCTCTCTTGCACTTTCTGGGAGTGTGACAGGAGATTGCTACCTCTATACTGCCTGCAGTTGAGAATGTGCAAGGTAAGAAAAAAAAAGCCATTGATATGACAGAACTGGATGTGAGATGCTATACCAAAGGTCAAGGTTGGAAAATTACAATCTCCTGCATCACCATACATGCTTAGGCTGCAGTTATATGCACAATAATCTATGAATAACAGCAAATGTAATCTATGAATAACAGCAAACTGGTTGAGCTCCACATATACATTGCACAAACACAATAAATCAATCATCTCAGTCTTCCACTGCATAAGCTGATTGTCTGTGACTGCAAGTTGTCTGTATCATGCAAACCAACTGTTTAATGAACTTTGAGACACTAAGTTTTCTTATCATGGACCACTGTGAGAACTCTACCTAACTAGGCTAATGGGGACTAATGTCCATAACAACCTGAATGTGTATAACTGTAGATCATATGTGCAGAAATCCTTATCACAAAGTCATAGTTAAACAGTCATGTTCCTGGACTTTAAACCTCAAGCTAAACTAGACTGTTATAAAAGTACACAAATGCATACAAGCATGTACAAGCGAATAGTCAGCTAAATCCATACCATCAATAAACAAACTGACCAGCTATGATGTATTCAGTTAAAATGAAAAGTATTGACATAAAAAAAATTCAAAAATGCTCCCATCCAAGAGTACATAACCACCCACATGCCAACATCAACGTTAGAATAGAAAACTTTGGAAATTAACAAATAAAATGTTACAAGTAATTACTGTATAGAAAAAAATACAGCAGAAGTACACAAGCTGCATAATTTGTACCCATTTATTTCTCACCATGCACCCACAAAACAGGAGCTGAAACCACTGACTTATCACAGCGTTACAATCTTTCAAAAATAAAAAAGGTGCACTTACCCTGTAATACCTAGCATCTGTCTGGTGTAATTCTGGTTCACACAGTCTTCCAGTAGTAGCCTTCCTCTACAAAGAGGATAATTTCAAAATAAACCCTTCAAAACAATTAGCGATGGAGCCAACATCCATGTCACAAGACATGGCTAAACAGGACTATTTCTTCTTTTACAAGAAAATAGATTGCAAGAAACTTTTCTTCAGCTTTTCACTCTGACAGTGAGTGTACTGAAGTGAACCAAAAATCCTGCAGGAAGTTCAAATCATGTCATACCTCCTACAGAGCCATACCCTACCAGTAATGGCTTCTGTGCCACTTTTCATAAATTTTAATTGCAATCTCTTAATTATGAAGTATTGATTGAATGGTAATCTGTCAGACCCTACTGTAACAACTGAGTATTTTCTGTGGGACTGATGAATCTCAGTGTTCTCCCACTGAAAACACGAGTATATTCTAGCAACAGTTTCAAAGAAAGAAAAAAAACACAAAAGGAGGATTAAACATGAAGCTCTCCTCTGCACCTAAATTAGAAATCAGAAGGGGAAGAAGAAAACAAAAAAATATATATATATCCATCCCTGCATATTCCTGTTCAGATGCAGAATCTTGAATCTCTCCAGGAAAAGAGTAACCCTCCTTGATTTCTTACCATTTGTTTACTTAAAAAAATGTTTTTTTGGGGGAGCTTTTCTCCTTGGTATCTGCTGAAAAAGGGCTTCTAAGAACACAGACAGACTAACCCGGTTAACAAATGTAAAAATAAATAAATAAACAAATATTAACTTGAAACAGGATGTAACAAAAACCTGAATTAAAAGCCTGAACCAGACTCATTAAATTATTCCTGTAAAGAAATTTGAAGAGGAGTAGAAACATGTAAATTTGGTTTTCAGTTTATTTTTAACAGGAAAAATGGGGTCAACTGTGGTTACTAATAGCAGCAGATACTTCCACAGGGATGGGCACAGCATTCTTAACACAACAGATAAACCTTCCCAGTTTCCTCTCCCAGGACCAACAAGAGTGGCTCTCCCTTGCCCACTGAGGGGATTTTAACAGCTGCAGAGAATGTGGCTGACCCCCCCCCCCCAGTCCATAGTAGCTGTATGTGCTACAACAGAGAGATCTGGGGTAAAAGATGAATGGTCTGAGATACAACAAGCGGCCACAGCAGAGTCACTTACCCGCAGCCGAGGAAAAATGATAGCTTGCTGTGATGACAAAGGCTGCTTAACTTTTTCTTTTTGTGGCTGGAAGGAGGACTGGCCAATGGGACCAAAGTTTGTTCTAAGGTCAAGCCAAAAATGTTGCTTCTTTCTCAGGGAGGATAAGCAATGATTGCTGTTAAAACTACCAGTGCAAAAAAAAAAAAAAAAAAAAAAAAAAAAAACGATAAAAAGCACTTTACAAATAAGTCAG